>NC_091979.1:315296656-315554003 GCF_044704955.1 Pristiophorus japonicus
GTTCTCTATCCACGTCAGTACATTACCCCCAATACCATAATACCATGTGCTTTAATTTTGCACACCAATCTCTTGTGTGGGACCTTGTCAAAAGCCTTTTGAAAGTCTAATAACACCACATCCACTGGTTCTCCCTTGTCCACTCTACTAGTTACATCCTCAAAAAATTCTAGATTTGTCAAGCATGATTTCCCTTTCATAAATCCATGCTGACTTGGACCGATCCTGTCACTGCTTTCCAAATGCGTTGCTATTTCATCCTTAATAATTGATTCCAACATTATCCCCACTACTGACATCAGGCTAATCGGTCTATAATTACCCATTTTCTCTCTCCCTCCTTTTTTAAAAAGTGGGGTTACATTAGCTATCCTCCAGTCCATAGGAACGGATCCAGAGTCGATAGACTGTTGGAAAATGATCACCAATGCATTCACTATTTCTAGGGCCACTTCCTTAAGTACTCTGGGATGCAGACTATCAGGTCCTGGGAAATTTATTGGTCTTCAATCCCACCAATTTCCCTAACACAATTTCATGCCTAATAAGGATTTCCTTCTGTTCCTCCTTCTCACTAGACCCTCGGTCCCCTAGTATTTCCGGAAGGTTATTTATGTCTTCCTTCGTGAAGACAGAACCAAAGTATTTGTTCACTTGCTGCCATTTCTTTGTTCCCCATTATAAATTCACCTGAATCTAACTGCAAGGGACCTATGTTTCTCTTCGCTAATCCTTTTCTCTTCACAGATCTATAGTAGCTTTTGCAGTCAGTTTTTATGTTCCCAGCAAGTTTCCTCTCATACTCTATTTTCCCCCTCCTAATTAAACCCTTTGTCCTCCTCTGCTGAATTCTAAATTTCTCCCAGTCCTCAGGTTTGCTGCTTTTTTTGGCCAAGTTATATGCCTCTTCCTTGGATCTAACACTATCCTTAATTTCCCTTGTTAGCCACGGTTGAGCCACCTTCCCCATTTTATTTTTATTCCAGACAGGGATGTACAATTGTTGAAGTTCATCCATGTGATCTTTAAATGTTTGCCATTGCCTATCCACCGTCAACCCTCTAAGTATCATTTGCCAGTCTATTCTAGCCAATTCACGTCTCATACCATCGAAGTTACCTTTCCTTAAGTTCAGAACCCTAGTCTCTGAATTAACTGTGTCATTCTCCATCTTAATAAAGAATTCTACCATATTATGGTCACTCTTCCCCAAGGGGCCTTGCACAACAAGATTGCTAATTAGTCCTTTCTCATTACACATCACCCAGTCTAGGATGGCCAGCCCTCTAGTTGGTTCCTCAACATATTAGTCTAGAAAACCATCCCTAATACACTCCAGGAAATCCAACTCCATCGCATTGCTACCAGTTTGGTTAGCCCAATCTATATGTAGATTAAAGTCGCCCATGATAACTGCTGTACCTTTATTGCATGCATCCCTAATTTCTTGTTTGATGCTGTCCCCAACCTCACTACTACTGTTTGGTGGTCTGTACACAACTCCCACTAGCATTTTCTGCCCTTTGGTATTCCGCAGCTCCACCCATACCGATTCCACATCATTCAAGCTAACGTCCTTCCTTACTATTGTGTTAATTTCCTGTTTAACCAGCAACGCCACCCCACCTCCTTTTCCTTTCTGTCTATCCTTCCTGAATGTTGAATACCCCTGGATGTTGAGTTCCCAGCCTTGGTCACTCTGGAGCCATGTCTCTGTGATGCCAATGATATCATATTCGTTAACTGCTACCTGCGTAGTTAATTCGTCCACCTTATTACAAATACTCCTCGCATTGAGGCACAGAGCCTTCAGGCTTGTCCTTTTAACACACAAGGAGGACAAGGCAGGTAGGGCAGGGTCCCCTCAGTGCTTCTCGCTCGCCAATCGGTTTTCAGTTCTGGATACTGGTGAGTGCGATAGTTCCTTTGGGGTGTGCAGTTAGAGCCAAGTCCATGGCACTATGGATGGCTCAGCTGCACTGGTGAGGGAGAGGAACAAGAGTGGAAGAGCAATAGTGGTAGGGGATTCTATCGTTAGGGGAAAAGACAGGCGTTTCTGCGGCCGCAGACGTGACTCCAGGATGGTATGTAGCCTCCCTGGTGCCAGGGACAAGGATGTCATTGAATGGCTCCAGGATATTCTGAGAGGGGAGGGCAAACAGCCAGAGGTCATTGCCCCCTGGCCGGGAGTGGCAGGAATGGGTTTCCGCTCTGCCCGTGTCCCCGCTATGTTGGGCATGCGCCGACCCCATACCGACCGGCGGCGACCTCCTTTCCAACCCCAGTGCGGAATTGCCCCGCGGGAGCAGCGCTACCACCGGTCGGTGCCACTGACAGCTTTCCCCGGCAGGGAACTGTCTGTGGCTGGGCAGCGCGGCTGCCTTTAAAGTGGAGGTCGCACTTCCGGCTACTTCATTTTATTTATTATTGTCGGCCGACTGTTAGGCCGGGCCAACAACTATACCCACGGGTTCAACTGTGCCCCCGACGGGCAGCCTGGCTTCCCCTCTTGGCCCGGCCGAAACCTTCCCTGGTGGCCCAATGTATGCCACTAACGTGGCTACAGAGTTCAGGTGGTCCTCCCCTTTAACGGAAGGGGAGGGACATTGTGATGCGGCGCTGATGACTTGGACCGACAGACACTCCGACCTGCCCGCACTTCCGCCCCTCTCCTGACACCAACACCGCTCCAACCAGAAACAAGAAACAAACTGTTGAAAATTGCCGGATTGTCTGTCCCATACATTGGGGCAGATGGAACACTTAAAAATCGGTAGGTGGCCCCGTTTCGGGCGGAGGGCTATTTCAGCCAACACAATTGGGGAAAAGCCAATTTTACTAAGCTGAGATGTGATTTAGTCAAAGTGAACTGGAAACAGATACTTGATGGTAAATCAGTGTCAGAGCAATGGAAGGAATTCAAGGAGGAGATCCTGAAGGGTTCATAGCAAGTATATATTCCCTTAAAGAAAAAGGGTGGGACTAAAAAAACCTAGAGCCCCCTGGATGTCAAGGAACATACAGGGTAGGATAAAGAGATAAAAAAGGGTAGGATAAACATAGAAACATAGAAAATCGGTGCAGGAGTAGGCCATTCGGCCCTTCGAGCCTGCACCACCATTCAATAAGATTATGGCTCGTGATGCAACTTCAGTACCCCATTCCTGCTTTCTCTCCAGACCCCTTGATCCCTTTAGCCGTAAGGGCCACATCTAACTCCCTTTTGAATATATCTAACGAACTGGCATCAACAACTCTCTGCGGTAGAGAATTCCGCAGGTTCACAACTCTCTGAGTGAAGAAGTTTCTCCTCATCTCGGTCCTAAAAAGGGAAGCTTATGACGGATACCGAGGGCTCAATGCTGCAGAAACACTAGAGGGATACAGAAAGTGCAGGGGTGAAATTAGGAAAACAAAGAGAGGGCATGAAAACATATTGTCATGTAAAATCAAGGAAAACCCAAAGATGTTTTATAAATAGATTAATCGTAAAAGGAAAACTAAAGAATAGGGTCTATTATAGACCATAAAGAAACCTGTGTGTGGAGGCAGAAGATGTGGGTATGGTTGTTAATGAATACTTTGCGTTTGTTATTACAAAATAGAGGGACAATGCAGATATTGCAATCAGGGAAGAGCAGTGTGAAATATTAGGTGAAATAAACACAGTGAGAGAGGATGTATTAAGGGGTTTAGCAGCTTTGAAAGTGGATAAATCCCCAGGCCCAGATGAAATGTATCCCAGGCTGTTAAAAGAAGCAAGAGAGGAAATAGCAGAGGCTCTGACCATCATTTTCCAGTCCTCTCTGGCTGCAGGTGTGGTGCCAGAGGACTGGAGGACTGCTAACGTTGTACCTTTGTTTAAAAAGGGAGAAAGGGATAGACCGAGTACCGTATATACTCGCGTATCATGCAACTTTTGAAGACCTAAATTGTAACCTAAATTTGGGGGGGTCGCATGATACGCGAGATACAAAATTTGCGGGTGTGAAGTGCTGGCCAAGATTAGGCTGTTAGGCTGTTAAGCAGACCGTATCCACGCTGAATCTCGGCAGGTATCTCCTGGGCTGGATTGCAGCCTCTATTGTCACTTGTACTGTATCTTTGCTGTGGTCTAGAGATCGCCACCCACAACTCCCTCTGAAGTTTGCTGCATTATTAGAGGCTCCATCTATCTCAGCCCATGCTTCTTTTACCCGCAAACACAGTAGAGGCAAATCCGGAGCCTTTATATTCCCTCCCTTCGTAAATGATTTCTCTCCTTCCATCATCCAGTCATTCCATTTCTTTCTTATATTGTCTTTAAATGGCTTATTAATGGATACGTCAAGTGGCTGAACGACGCGAGTCAAGCCAGCTGGAATGATTGCGATATCGGTGTTCGATTCGCGAACAGCTTTCACAACAGAATCCACTCGATGTTTCATGATTCGGTTGTTAAGGTCTGTATTCGATCGTTGTTATGTGTTAGGGTACTTGTTACGTGTTGGGTACTTGTTAAACTTGTTTGAAAGCCTAGCCTAGTGGCATCTGGTATCTCAAAAAAGTGACTCGCATGATACATGAGATATATGATAAAATCATGTTTTGGGGACGAAAATATAGGGGTCGCATGATACGTGAGATCGTAGGATACGCGAGTATATACGGTAATTACAGGCCAGTCAGCCTAACCTCAGAGGTGGGAAAATTATTGGAAAAGATTCTGAGGGACAGGATAAATATTCATTTAGAAAGACACAGATTAATCAAGGACAGTCAGCGTGGATTTGTGTAGAGTAGGTCGTGTCTGATTAACTTGATTGAATTTTTCGAGGAGGTAACAAGGAGCGTGGATGAGGGTAGTGTGTTTGATGTAGTCCACATGAATTTTAACAAGGCCTTGGATAAGGTCCCACATGGTAGACTGGTCATGAAAGTAAAAGCCCATGGGATCCAAGGCAAAGTGATAAATTGGATCCAAAATTGGCTCAGAGGCAGGAAGCAAAGGGTATTGGTTGATGGGTGTTTTTGTGACTGGAAGGCTATTTCCAGTGGGGTTCTGCAGGGCTCAGTTCTGGGCCCCTTGCTTTTTGTGGTACATATCAATGATTTAGACTTGAATGTAGGGAGTATAATTAAGAAGTTTGCAGATGATCCAAAAATCGGCCGTGTGAAGAAGAAAGCTGTAGACTACAGGACGATATCAATGAACTGGTCAGGTGGGCAGAACAGTGTCAAATGGAATTCAATCCAGAGCAGTGTGAGGTAATGCATTTGGGGAGGGCTAATATGGCAAGGGAATACACAATAAATAGTAGGACACTGAGAAGTGTAGAGGAACAGAGGGACCTTGGAGTGCATGTCCACAGATCCCTGAAGGTAGCAGGACAGGTAGGTAAGGTGGTTAAGAAGGCATTCAGGATACTTGCTTTTATTAGCCAAGGCATAGAATGTAAGAGCAGGGAAGTTATGCTTGAACTGTATAAAACACTAGTTAGGCCACAGCTAGAGTACTGCGTGCAGTTCTGGTCACCACATTACAGGAAAGATGTGATTGCACTAGAGAGGGTACAGAGGAGAATTACGAGGATGTTGCCTGGACTGGAAAATTTTAGCTATGAGGAAAGATTGGATAGGCTGGGGTTGTTTTCTTTGGAACAGAGGAGACTGAGGGGACACCTGATTGGGGTGTATAAAACTATGAAGGTTCTAGATAGAATGGATAGGAAGGACCTATTTCCCTTCGCAGAGGGGTCAATAACCAGGGGGCATAGATTTAAAGTAATTGGTAGGAGTTTTAGAGGGGATTTGAGGAGACATTTTTTCCACCCAGAGGGTGGTGGAGGTCTGGAACTCACTGACTGAAAGGGTGGTAGAGGCAGAAACCCACATAGCATTTAAAAATACTTGTTTATGCACTTGAAGAACCATAACCTACAAGGCTACGGACCAAGAGCTGGAAAGTGGGATTAGGCTGGATGGCTCTTTGTCGGCCGGCGCGGACACGATGGGCCGAATGGCCTCCGTCTGTGCTGTAAATGTCTCTGATTCTATGAGGAATTTCCCGTTCTTGCTTTTGGGGAAGTGATGCCCTGTTGAATTACAGATAAACCCAAATGGCAACTATTTTTAACCGAGAATTGTTTAGTTAATCTATCAAGTGTGAAGTTAAAAGGGTTTAAAATAAAGCAGAATAAACCAAACCTGATGCAGAAATTCAAAATTTTTCATGGCAGCATGTCCCAGACCCCTTTAGAAATGCAGCGTCAGTGAGTGCAGTTAGGAGTGTGCACAATTCTAAATTAGCTACCTACAGACTCAGCAAAAAAAATTGAGCAGCCCTTAAACACACACTTTATTGTTACATAAAGATATCGAAGTGTGTTAATTCCCATTGATACTGGGTACACTGAATGGGCAACTGACTGGAATACTTTAATGCTGATTGGAAACAATATGAGGTACTCATCATATCAATAATCTTGGAGTCATCAAAATAGACTTCACTATATCTTATATCCCTGTAATATCAGCATTCCTGAAACTCAGGGGGCTGGATTTTAGGCTTTTATGTTTTTGGGACGATAATGGCAGCGGGGCGGGAAAGTTAGCAGCTGGGTATAGTTTGCGCTTTAATCGTTAAGTTTGAGCATCTGGGTCAGGGGGCACAGCACTAAGGGAGATGTTGTACAACTCTCTTGGTGCAAGGATGAGATACGCCCGAGGTAAAGAGCCGGGCTGGGAGCGCTCTGAGCGATGTCTGGGGTGGGGGTGTGGGAGTGGGAGAAAGACCTAAAAAAAACCCACAAAAACATTCCCAAAACATTGCTCACATCACAACAACAAAAATCACAAAAAATAATGATAAGAAAAAAACAATCACATTTACCTTAGGAGTCCATTATCTATCTCTCCGCTGACGGGATGGTTGCTGTTATGTATGTAAACATTACCAATGTGTAAGACTTCCCACAGGTGACCCAAGGGTCACCTGCACACCCTGGGCAAGCAGGTATAAAAGGCAGTCTACCATGCTGCCTTCTCACTCTGAAGTTACAATAAAGAGAACAAGGTCACAACAGTTTGAGCTTAAGATATACAGTCTTGTGGAGTGATTCTTAACCTAACAATTGGCGACGAGTAGCAGATCACGAACTTTCACGCAGTTATGGCTGCTGTTGGTATTCTTGAGAAATTTGTTGAGGGTGATGATTGGGAAGCCTTCGTTGAGCGTCTTGACCAGTACTTCATGGTCAACGAGCTGGAAAAGGAAGAAACCGCGATCAAGCGCAGGGCAATTCTCCTCACCGTTTGCGGGTCCACGATATATGGCCTCATCAAAAATCTGCGAGCACCGCCGAAGCCAACGGAGAAGACATATGAAGAGTTGTGCACGCTGGTTTGGGAACACCTCAAGCCGAAGGAGAGCATCTTGGTGGCCAGGTATCACTTTTATACGCACCACCGCTCCGAGGGCCAGGACGTGGCGAGCTATGTCGCCGACCTAAGATGCCTTGTGGGACCGTGCGTATTTGCTGGATTTTTGGGGGAAGTGTTGCAGGAGATTTTCTTGATTGGAATTGGCCACGATCATTCTTCGCAAACTGCTGTCTGCCGAATTCCTAGATCTGAGCAATGCCATCACGATTGCCCAGGCTTTTACGTCCATGAACGATAACACTAAACAGATATCATTGCAACATTGGAACTCACTGGCAAGTACTGTGCATAAAATAACGTCTTCAGCAGGCAGAACTGTACATGGCAGGGCCTACACGCCCGCAGAGGCCAGACCAAGGATGACTCAGAGTCCGCCTTAGGGAGCTCACAGCTCACACCGCCACCCAGTTTAATGTCATCTGCAAACTCGGAGATATTACACTCAATTCCTTCAGCTAAATCATTAATGTATATTGTAAACAGCTGGAGTCCCAGCACTGAGCCCTGCGGCACCCCACTAGTCACTGCCTGCCATTCTGAAAAGGACCTATTTAACCCGACTCTCTGCTTCCTGTCTGCCAACCAGTTCTCTATCCACGTCAGTATATTACCCCCAATACCACGTGCTTTAATTTTGCACAACAATCTCTTGTGTGTGAGCTTGTCAAAAGCCTTTTGAAAGTCCAAATACACCACATCCACTGGTTCTCCCTTGTCCACTCTACTAGTTACATCCTCAAAAAATTCTAGAAGATTTGTCAAGCATGATTTCCCTTTCATAAATCCATGCTGACTTAGACCGATCCTGTCACTGCTTTCCAAATGCGCTGCTATTTCATCTTTAATAATTGATTCCAACATTTTCTCCACTACTGATGTCAGGCTAACCGGTCAATAATTCCCCGTTTTCTCTCTCCCTCCTTTTTTAAAGAGTGGGGTTACATTAGCTACCCTCCAGTCCACAGGAACTGATCCAGAGTCGATAGACTGTTGGAAAATGATCACCAATGCATCCACTATTTCGAGGGCCACTTCCTTAAGTACTCTGGGATCATCATCATAGGCAGTCCCTCGAAACGAGGATGACCTGCTTCCATGCCAAAAAAGGATGACTTCACAGTCGTTCCAATGAAGGACCTAATATTCCAGGTCCTGAACTACATTCTGAAGGGTGGAAGATGCCTGTGCGTGGATTTTTTTAACGTGTGGTGGCCGTTGAACACCAGCCACCACATGGGCTTGACAGAGCGAGGTCTTGGTCCGGTGGCAAGGGTTATCCAAGACGACTGGAGACCAGCTCTGCTGCACGGACCCAGTGCACACACATGTCGCAGTGTGGGCTGACCACACTGGAGCAATATTTTACTCCCATTCTGCTAGCTACTGACGCTTTGCACAAAAACTGGTCCTAGAGCAGTTTTGCAGCTGTAAATTCTGTTCAATACTGATTATAGTTTCCCATTTAGGATGCCATGTTCGATTCTGCTGTCACTCTTTCTAAATAGCTCACTACTAATATTTGTCTCATGTCCATCAAAATCAATTCCTAGAATGACTGACTTTCACTATTTGAGTATTAACCTCTCACTGCCTTTTCACAAGTGTCCGCAGTCTTGGACCAGTTTTTGTGCACCAATCCATGGGGCGGATGGGCTGATCCTTCCTAAATTGTCCCCCCCCCGCCCCCGGTGCGACTGGTGGCGACCCCATTTCCGCCACGCAAGGGAAATCGCCCTGTGGGAGCGGTGTGGGTGCCACTGACCACTTTCTCCGGCTGGAAGGGGGAGGGACATTGTCACGTGCCGTGCCGCACCGCGCCGGCGGCTCGTTGCTTCGGCTGGCCCGCTACAAGGACATGTCCGCCCCTTCAACACCGCGCCAACCGGAAATGCAGAACAAAGCCCCAAATATCGGCACGAGATCTGTCCCAAGGATGGGTGCACTCTGGGATGCAGACTATCAGGCCCTGGGGATTTATCGGCCTTCAATCCCATCAATTTCCCTAACACAATTTCCTGACTAATAAGGATTTCCTTCAGTTCCTCCTTCTCACTAGACCCTCGGTCCCCTAGTATTTACGGAAGGTTATTTGTGTCTTCCTTCGTGAAGACAGAACCAAAGTATTTGTTCAATGGTCTGCCATTTCTCTGTTCCCCATTATAAATCCACCTGATTCAGACTGTAAGGGACCTACGTTTGTCTTCACTAATCTCTTTCACTTCGCATACCTATAGAAGCTTTTGCAGTCAGTTTTTATGTTCCCAGCAAGCTTCCTCTCGTATTCTATTTTCCCCCTCCTAATTAACCCGTTTGTCCTCCTTTGCTGAATTCTAAATTTCTCCCAGTCCTCAGGTTTGCTGCTTTTTCTGGCCAATTTATATGCCTCTTCCTTGGATTTAACACTATCCCTAATTTCCCTTGTTAGTCACAATTGAGCCACTTTCCCCGTTTTATTTTTACTCCAGACAGGGATGTACAATTGTTGAAGTTCATCCACGTGATATTTAAATGTCTGCCATTGCCTATCCACCGTCAACCCTTGAGTATCATTCGCCAGTCTATACTAGCCAATTCACATCTCATACCATCGAAGTTACCTTTCCTTAAGTTCAGGACCTTAGTCCCTGAATTAACTGTGGCAGTCTCCATCTTAATAAAGAATTCTACCATATTATGGTCACTCTTCCCCAAGGAGCCTCGCACAACAAGATTGCTAATTAGTCCTTTCTCATTACACATCACCCAGTCTAGGATGGCTAGCCCTCTAGTTCGTTCCTCGACATATTGGTTGAGAAAACCAACCCTAATGCACTCCAGGAAATCCTCCTCCACCGTATTGCTACCAGTTTGGTTAGCCCAATCTATATGTAGATTAAAGTCGCCCATGATAATTGCTGTACCATGGACAATGGACCATGCTTCACCAGCTCGGAATTCAACGAGTTCGTGGCCCGCAATGGCATCGAGCATGTCAGCTCTGCACCGTTTAATCCCGCATCCAATGGTCAAGTGGAACGGGCAGTCCAAACCATCAAGCAGAGCTTGAAACGCGTGACGGACAGTTCCCTGCAGACCTGCTTATCTCGGATTCTGCTCAGCTACCGCACGCAACCCCACTCGCTTACCGGAGTTCCCCCTGCAGAATTGCTCATGAAGGGAACACTCAAAACCAGGCTCTCCTTAGTTCACCCAGATCTCAATGATCATATAGAAACCCGGCGTCACCGGCATACCACGATCGCGCGGCTGTATCGCGTGACATTGAGGTTAATGACCCTGTGTTTGCTCTTAATTACGGTCATGACCCCAAATGGGTTGCTGGCACTGTGTTAGTCAAGGAGCGGAATAGAGTGTTTGCTGTCAAACTTTTGAAAGGACAAACATGCAGAAAGCACTTGGATCAGACCAAACTATGGTTCACTGACAACCAAGAACAGTTTGAAGAGGACAGTACCATCATTGATCCACCCACACACACCCAACCAGCAATCGACCTCACGGTCAACCACAAAGATGAACCCACCATGTCCGACAGTCCGATCAGACCAGCCACACCGCAGTGCAGCAATGATCCAACCGACTCACCC
Source organism: Pristiophorus japonicus (assembly GCF_044704955.1). Lineage (NCBI taxonomy): Eukaryota > Metazoa > Chordata > Chondrichthyes > Pristiophoridae > Pristiophorus > Pristiophorus japonicus. The sequence goes on from NC_091979.1 coordinate 315,307,666, forward strand.
AGGCCAGGACTTCAACTCAGGCGATCAATCCGGGAATGTGGAGCCTGTGATCGCCTAAACTTGTAAATAACTTGTATCTAAGACTTTGGGGGGGGGGGGGGGGGATGATGTTATCTATGTAAACATTACCAATGCGTAAGACTTGCCACCAGTGGGCGCACCTGTGGGAGACCCAAGGGTCACCTGCACACCCTGGGCAAGCAGCTATAAAAGGCAGTCTGCCATGCTGCCTTCTCACTCTGGAGTTACAATAAAGAGACCAAGGTCACAACAGTTTGAGCTTAAGATATACAGTCTTGTGGAGTTATTCTAAACGTAACAGTTGCGCCGCCCTGATTTCCCGGTGGTCATTGCGGACGCACATCCGGGCGGATGGCTCGCGTCAGTATCGCAACCAGGGGCATTGCACACTGGGCGCAGCTCTTCCGGGTGGTGCTGTTCTGTGCTGCCACAAAACTGAACCCAAGGATCGGTGTGGGGCACAGAAGGCCTCAGCGCCGCCATTGCTGCCGCTCCGGGGCGAAATCCGGAGCTCAGAAGACCAGAAATCCAGCCCAGGATGTCCCAAAAGGCTTTATGGGCAATTTAGTACTTTGAAATGTACTCGCTGTTGTAATGTTGGACACGCAACAGTCAACTGGCGCATTGAAAGCGCCCACAAATGGCTATGAAACAAATGACCAGATCATGTGTTTTAGGTGTTGGTTGGGGGATAAATATTGGCCAGGACATCGGGAGCCCTCCCCTGCCGTGGATCTTTTACGTCCACCTAAGAGGGAAGACTGGGCCTCGGTTTTAACATCTCATCTGAAAGACGGCACCTCCAACAGTGCAGCACTCCCTCAGTACTGCATTCAAGTGTCAACTTAGATTATATGCTCAGGTCTCTGACGTGGGACTTGATCCCACAACCTTCTGACTCAGGCCACCACTGAATCATGGCTGACACTTGCCTCTTTAGTACATGTCCAACCTCGGTTCAGCAAACCCTGCTGTGAAGTGTACCACAGTCACCCAATCAGGAAGACAAAGAAACAAATGGGTCTCTCATGGTGTGGTACACTGAAGCACTCTGCAAACCGCTACTGAGTGAAGGAATTAGAACATTTCCTAATGCTCCATATTCTTGATCTGTAGCAGAATGTTCTTTGATCCACATTCTAACACAATGTACCATTCACTTCAGACAGAAATAAAATAAAACTGCTCTCAAGTGGGTGAGAGCAGCTGTTAGGAATTCCCGAACAGTAATTCTGTGCCATTGACCACAGTACTGTTCAAGAATTATATTAGCAAGCATATTCCACAAAGTATGTGCTATTGCATTTATTCAGACCTAGGTATTTCTTTGCAGTTATTAAAATGGCTGTAAAATAACACTGCTGTGCAACACCAAATGACACATTTACTATGAAACTACATTACCACATCAATATTTTAGACAACTTGGGAAGCCGAGGGAACAAACGAGAAAATGTAACTGAATTTTTGTGGGTGTTACAAGTATATCTATGTGAGTGAAATAATTATCTTTACTCATGACACTATCAGCTAATAGCGACATATGACGTGGAGTTGGCCATTCAGATTCTCAAGCTTGTGCCACCATTCAACTAAATCATGGCTGATCTGTACGTTAGCTCCATATCCCTCGATACCCTTACCTAACAAAAATCTGTCAATCTCAGCCTTGAAAGTTCCAATTGTCCCAGCACCCACAGCCTTTTGGGGAAGAGTACCAGATTTCAACTATCCTTTGTGTGAAAATGTGCTTCCTGAGTGCGCTCCCTCTAATTTTAAGATTCAGGGGGTTATTTTGGTGGAAGGGTGAAAACATGCACTAAGTGAGGTGTTGTGCTACTAAGACATGGCTGATTGAAAGTCTGGTTTTGGTACTTTTGTTCCTAATTGCAGATTACCATAATTTGAACTTGCCTGGAGGTGCTAAAACAGACACCTGAAGGTTTAGCACTAAACGTGATTAGACACAATTTTTGTGAAGCAGTATATGTGAGCTCCACGCAATGACTTGTGAGGTTATCCACTTTGGCAGAAAAAATAGAAAAGCAAATTATAATTTAAATGGAGAAAAATTGCAAAGTGCTGCAGTACAGAGAGACCTGGAGGTCCTTGTGCATGAAACACAAAAAGTTAGTATGCAGGTACAACAAGTGATCAGGAAGGCAAATGGAATGTTCGCCTTTATTGCAAGGGGGATAGTGTATAAAAGCAGAGAAGTCCTGCTACAACTGTACAGGGTACTGGTGAGGCCACACCTGGAGTATTGTGTACAGTTTTTGTCTCCGTATTTAAGGATATACTTGCATTGGAGGCTGTTCAGAGAAGGTTCACTCGGTTGATTCCGGGGATGAGGGGGTTGACTTATGAAGATAGGTTGAGTAGGTTGAGCCTATACTCATTGGAGTTCAGAAGAATGAGAGGTGATCTTATCGAAACATATAAGATAATGAGGGGACTTGACAAGGTGGATGCAGAGAGGATATTTCCACTCATAGAGGAAACTAAAACTAGGGAACATAATCTCAGAATAAGGGACCGTCCATTTAAAACTGAGATGAGGAGGAATTTCTTCTCTCAGAGGTTTGTAACTCTGTGGACTTCTCTGCCCCAGAGAGCTGTGGAGGCTAGGTCATTGAACATATTTAAGGTGGAAATAGACAGATTTTTGAGCGATAAGGGAGTAAAGGGTTATGGAGAGCAGGCAGGGAAGTGGAGCTGAATCCATGATCAGATCAGCCATGATATTAAATGACGGAGCAGGCTCGAGGGGCCAAATGGCCTACATCTCCTCCTATTTCTTATGTTCTATGAGTCCACCTCGCCTTCCTGTCCCTTCTGTCCCTCTCTCCTGAAGCAGCTGGTGCTGTTCTGCCTGATCTCATGTCCTCCTCCCATTCCTTGTCAAGACCAAGAGGGACCACTAGCAAGATGCCCTTGACCAAGAACTCCCTTTCTCCTGGTGACTCCTATAAGGCATCCAATAAGGTGGAGTAGCTCAACATTTATTCTTTTTAAGGTGAAGTCCTCATAGAATTTTCCAAATAAATACTGATAGAACTTCGTTGAAGTCTTCACAAAGTGTCCCAGAAAGTTTCCCTATGTGATTCAAAAGTCTTCTTTAAACCTCCAGCAGCAAGTGAACAGTAAAAGGTGATGTACCTTTAAATCGTGCTTGAAATCTTCAGCAACGATTTGTTTACTCCCAATCAGCTGGTTGCTGTTAGGAGAGGGCGTTAAGTCGAGCGCTATCCACAAAAATGCCGTGCAGCCTCTTTAGAGAGCACTAGCAGGCAATTTAAGTGGCAATCAGCCCCTCATCGATCCTTCAGGCAGTTGTTCCTAGCGCAACCTTTAACTCCTTTACCAGGCTAACCCAGCATTTCAGCTTAAGACCCCATCTTGGCCACCTCGGAAGCTTTTTAGTGCCTGAAGGAGCCGTCGGAAATCACCCCCTATGTCCCCTGGTTCTTGATTACCCCAACAGAGAAAATAGTTTCTCCGTATCTAACCGATCGAATCCTTTTAACATTTTAAACACCTCGATCAGCTCACCTCTCAATCTTCTATACTCAAGGGAATACAAGCCAACTTTATGTAACCTGTTCTCATAATTTAACCCTCTTAAGTCCTGGTAATTTTTGATAATAATTACAGGTAAAGTAGTGTTGGCCAGTTTTAACTCGCAAAGCAGTGAATACTTTCTGACAATTATATAATAATGTGCTCAATTTGCTGTGGGAATCTCTAACCTGATTACTTTTTAGGTTTTTATTTTTCATGGGGTATTAAAAAATACTTTACACCATGTGAACAATTTACAACATAATTATATTTAAAAATTAGCTGTGGAAAATAAACGTGTATCGTCTCAACCAATACTCGGTACACGATCATGCCTGAGAATCATTTCCAAAAAGAAACATGAAAATATGTCCAAGTAGTCGATGGCTGGGAAAAGGCCGTCTATTTTCCTTGTTGCAAGCTGATTATCAGTTTCCAATATTTGCCTTTTGGAGGTGCGGTTATTTCAAACTGCTTCACTTGTTACACTGAGGGAACGAGAAAGTCAGTTTGAGCAGACACCATTCACAGGGCCCAAGTTTCGGATACCCAGTTAGAACGGCGCACTTCCGAGAGGCCCGCCTATTTTCTAGAACTCAAAAAGTGCCTAAAACTTACCTCGTGATTCTCCAATATCTGTCGGCCCGTTTCTAGCTCAGCGCGGCGTAGCAGAAGCTGCAGGGGGCAGAGAAAACACTGTTCTGAGCAAGCACTGCCGGCAGGGGGGGGTAGGGCTAGGGCCCAGCGTCAGTTTGAGTGCCAGCAGCATTGCGCATGCGCGTTGGAGCATGCGCGCATGCGCAATGGCACACAAACATTGGCAATCGGCCATCTTTAAAGGGACGCAGAAAAGTGAATTTTGGTTTTGTGGAGCTGTGCAAAGCCTTCTGAGTGATTTTTTATGCCCGAAGAAGTGCTGTTAGCAGTACTGTGGAAGAAATCAGCTGCTGGAATCAGTGAGTGCTGTTTGTTGCTGCTAAACTTTCAGAACAAGTGCTGCATAGGTGCATGCAAAATAAGGACTGTGTGGTTTTAAAAATCATTGAGGGTCAATTCAATACAGCAATGGAACAACGTCCACCAAGAACGAAGAATTTCTTGCATGAGGAAATGGAAACACTAGTGAATATCATTGAGCAGAGATGGCAGGAGCTGGATACCAGCCACAGAGGTCGCACAAAAGTGCTACCCAAAGAAAAGAAGAAACGCTGGAACCAAGTTGCAGAAGATTACTGCGCAGTGGTGCATACCAGGAGATCTGGAAGCCAGTGTAAAAATAAATGGCACGACCTTGGTCAAGTAGTTAGTGTAAGTAATATTTTCATTTTTCAATGGAATCTCAATTGTAAATGTGACCATCTGTATATGTCCCACCCTGCAGAAAGACGCACTCTGTAAAAAGTTATATTTTAATCTTTGCAGAAGAAATTGGCCCACAACAAAAGGTAAAGAACTCGAACAGGAGGAGGCGTGCCAAATCTGCATCCACTGACATCCTTGGAACAGAGGGTCGCTGCTTTGATGAGTCGTACCTGGAGAAAAGCAATCAGTACAGCACAAGCTGGGCCCACACGCGAGGGACAGGGTAAGTCCTGAAAGTGCATCGTGGCCCTTCAAATCAACCTGCTGCCTGGCCTGCTATATGTGAGACTACTCATGCCACCCATCCTGCCCCCTCCTGTGCTGCTAAACATTTGACTGTTCTGATATATTTTGCAGAAGATGATGCCAATCCTGAAGATCCTGAACATACAGAAGAAGAACCAGAAGAACCAGATGCGGATGATCCAGACCAAGGGTGGCTGCAGGGGTTGACTGAAATGTCTTCAGAGAGACTTTAGAACTTAATATGTATCAGTCCACACATCAACGGACATCAGTGTTTCAAACCTTGCATAGCTCCTGGTCCAACATTCTATGGTTTCATAGATTCTGACGTTGCGGGTCCCAGTGGTGCTGGTGGTGGTGGTGGTGTAATGCAGCATTTTACACCCAGTGCCCCACCGTCCCAGCCTGTGCCTCCCACTGGAGTGGTGCCGCGAGGCAGACCCAGGCAGAGAAGGAGAATCGAAGGAGAATGCTCTCCTGAGATGCAGCGTGCAACAGATGTGGCTCAGGTTGTGGCACTGGGTGTAACCTTACCCGATCACTCGTGGGCAGCGTCAGTGCGGTGGGTGAAGAGATAACTGCACTGATGGGAGAAATAGCACTAATGACACGGGAAATGAGGGAGGGAATATCAGAGGGAGTGCAAGTGACGGCACAGGCTGTCAGGGAGGTAGCTGCTGCAATAAGGGCACATAGCCCGGTCAATCAAATTACACCCCATGAAGAAGTGAACATTCACTGAGATGTGGATGAGAAATGGATGCAGCCTTTCTTTGCAGCTTTTGTTCTTGTTCTTGATGTAACTGGAGTAATGTTTTTCAAATTGAAACTGTTTTGTAACTTTACAACTTATAAGTGATCTTAGGGTTTTTAAGTGATCTTAGAGTGTAAGATTTTTCACATTGAAATTGTTTTGTAACTTTTGTAACTTTATAAGTTTATAAGTGATTTTAAAGAGTCATATTAAAATAGTTTGATACAACAAATATTTTATTACACTAACGTGCAGTACATTGTGAACTTTTCAATAAAATATTTTTACACTAAAACTGAATCATGTTCCATTAGCACAACACAATATAGGAACAACTCCAAAAAATAAGCATGTCGATGCAGAACAGTTGTCGCAGAGCCCTCAGCCATCAGTAATTGAAGCGTTCACGGATGAGCTGCTGGCGCAGGGCTCGAGCAATCGTTAAAGGAGCACGATGGACCGCCCTCCTCCGACCTCGTGCTCCACCATCAGGCACTTGCATGCTTTCCTGATCGTCGTCATCGTCCTCATCCTGCTCTTCCGTAATACTATCATCAGGCACACTCACCTCATGTGGGTCTTCTGGTTCCACTACCAGCTCCTGCTGCCTCATGATGGCTAAGTTATGGAGCATGCAGCACATAACAGTGAAGTGACTGACAATCTCAGGGGAGTATTGCAAGTGGCCTCCAGAATGGTCCAGGCATCGGAAACGCTGTTTCAATATGCCAATGGTCCTCTCAATGATGCTGCGTGTTGCAATGTGCGACATGTTGTATTGATGATCAGCTTCCGTCCGTGTTACGCGTAGGGGCGTCATGAGCCAGGTGGTCAGGCCGTACCCTTTGTCTCCCAGTTGCCAGCTCTGCCCTTCTGGCTGCTCCTCACAAATGTCAGACATAACGCTGTCGCGTAGGATGAACGCATCATGAGTGCTGCCAGGGTATCTCGCATCGACTGACAAGATGCGCTGCTTGTCGTCACACACGAGCTGCACGTTAATGGAGTGGAAACCTTTTCTATTCCTGAACTGCTTAGCATCCTCCGCCGATGCTCGCAAGGCGATGTGGGTACAATCAATGCAGCCCTGTACCTTTGGGAAGCCGGCAATCTTTGAGAACCCCAGAGCCCTGTCATGCATTGCTTGGCCGGTCATTGGGAACTTGATGAAGTCATTCCTCCACGGATACAGTACAGCCGTGACCTGGTGAACGGAGGCATGTATTGCATGTTGAGAGGTGGCGCACACATCTCCAGTTGTAGCTTGAAACGATCCCGAGGCATAGAAGGAAAGTGCAGCTGTAACCTTCACTTCAACAGACAAGGCAGTCGGCGTTCTACTTCTCGGATGTAAATCTGCTCTCAGCATATCACAGATCTCAACGACAACTTCTCTGTGGAAACGCAGCCTTTTGACACAATCAGCCTCGCTCATGTCCAGGTACGAACACGTGAATCGATATTGCCGACGTGGGTCAGGCCTTCTGCCCATCAGCCTACGGGCTATGACATTCCTGGTGTGGCGAGCTCTAATCAATTCTCTCCTATGTAGCGAATTGATGGATAACCGTTGCATAATCCGTGGTGTTGATAATGCAGCACCCATACTTGAAGTAAAACTTAAACTTTCAAAGGTGCATGCTGTCTGGCTGGCTGGCTGGCTCTCCCTCCCGGTGATTTTCAGGCCTCCCCCATCCCCTGGCCGAACAGCCGAAAGATCGCAGCTCAGTGCCTGCTGCCGCTGCTTCGATGGTGAGGTAGGAAAACTAAATTTTTTATTTATTGATTTATTTATCATTTATTATTGATGATGGCTCTTTATTGGTAAAAGTGAAGTGTTTAATGTGTTGTAAAATTCCCTAACTTCACTCTAACTTCCCTTCCACCCCCTTATCTCTCACTACCTGCGCCTAATTTCTAAAGTGTAGGCAAGGTTTTTCTGAGCGTACAAAAATCGACACTTACTCCGTTCTAAGTTAGTTTGGAGTAACTTTTCACTGCCTAAACTTGCAAAACAGGCGTAAGTGGCTGGTAACGCCCCCTTTTCGTAAAAAAAACTGAACTAAAACGAAACTAAACCAATCACTAGAACTGGAGCAAACTAAATGCCGAGAATTGCGATTTCTAAGATACTCGAAACTCCAAAAAAATAGGAGCAACTCCGCCCGAAACTTGGGCCCACAGACCTGTGTTTGTAAAAGTTGGGTTGCTGCGTAGTTGTTGATTTCTGGAGTCAATTAATCCATGAGGAAGAGTTCTAAGTGTTGCAATATGAGAAATGCTTTTTGACTGTCTGAAAGACACTTTCATGACACTTCTACCAATGAACCAATGAACAGTGTGGACTACACCTACAATATGAGTTGCGAAGTTATACCACAAGAGTTCCCATCTGTCTGCTCTTTAAGAGTGATGTCCAACAAATTTCTAATATATAAATGGAAACTAGATTTTCCAATCAGCCAGTCTTAACCTTGTTAAAATGAATTGGTGAACACCAGTGTTAAAATACCAGCATTCAAGAAATCTTGGTTCAAAAGTCTCATTTTTAAAATAAAGCCTGTGGAATTGCTGCTTCCAAGCTCTGGGTGCCATTGTGGCACCAATTTATCACCCAGGTGAAAGGTCTTTCTGGTCTCGATGTGCCGTGACTAGCTGTTTTTTGCAAAGTTTGCTGAATTTTACATCAATCCCTACAGGTCTTTCTGAGATGACTCGACTTATTTCAAAGCCACTTAGTTCGAATTGTTCGATAATTCTTAGCACTAAATTCCCTCTTTGCTGTGTTACTTACATTGCTTAATTCAAAATATTGGTTCTGACAAATGGTCACCGACCTGAAACGTTAATTCTGTTTCTCTCGCCACAGATGGGGTCTGAACTGCTGAGTATTTCCAGCATTTTCTTTTATCCTTTCAAATTATTGGATCATTTTTTTTTTTAGCACCATCCCCCAAAAGTCGACTCCGAGTTCTCAGGAGTAAAGTGTGAAAGGACTGGGCTGGGCAAAAAAAACAGATGCTGGTACTCGTCAGCCTCTCACAGAAGAACAGGTCCTGCACTATTGTGTAAAATCCCAAAACTTATATGAATAAATGTAATAGTAAAAAAAAATCATGTAAATCGCTGCTTTCTTTGACCCAGGATGTTTTACATTAAAAGAGTGCAGCGGATGGCACAACACACAGGGGGCTGCACTTGCAAATAGAGACAATGTGACCTTTGTTGTTCTGACTGCAGTGGAGGCCTGGATTTTCCTGAGACGCGTTGGTGTCGCCAGTTAGAAGTAAAAGCATGGGATTGGATTCCCCCACTGTTAGCAGGGGGCATCGCAGGTCTCGGGCATCCAACGGGTCTTCACTGGCAGTTGGCAGCGCCAGGTAAAATAAACAGGGTTGAGTGGGGCACAGAGATGGAGGCTCTGCATTTAAGTGCTGCTCCCTGGGACCCGTTAGCAAATATAAAAGTGTGTTTACATCAAGATTCACACTCTATGGTTCTTTCATCACTATTTAAAACATACTCTGTATTTTGGGAAAGAAAGGTTGGTCTAAACTGTGGATAAAATAAAGGTAAAGGAATGTCAATAAATGGAATCAAAATCTATGATCTGACTGCCAATTTCGCGTCGCTGGGACAAAATCCTGGAATTCCCTATCGAACAGCATTGTAGGAGCACCTTTACCACTTGGACTGCAGTGGTTCAAGAAGGTCCACCACCACTTTCTCAAGGGCAACTAGAGATTGACAATAAATGCCAGTCTTGCTGGCGACGCCCATATCACAAGAATGAATTTTTAAAAGTCAGCAACTAGTGTTATCCCCATTGTCATAGAAACAGATTAAACCTATGTATGGAATATTGCCACACTTTCCTAGCACACTCTAGAGACTCTAAAGGTCCCACACAAGAGATTGGTGTACAAAATTAAAGCACATGGTATTGGGGGTACTGAAGTGGATAGAGAACTGGTTGGCAGACAGGAAGCAGAGAGTTGGGATAAATGGGTCCTTTTCAGAATGGCAGGCAGTGACTAGTGGGGTGCCGCAGGGCTCAGTGCTGGGACTCCGGCTATTTACAATATACATCAATGATTTAGATGAAGGAATTGAGTGTAATGTCTCCAAGTTTGCAGATGACACTAAGCTGGGTGGCGGTGTGAGCTGTGAGGAGGATGCTAAGAGGCTGCAGGGTGACTTGGACAGGTTAGGTGAGTGGGCAAATGCATGGCAGATGCAGTATAATGTGGATAAATGTGAGGTTATCCACTTTGGTGGTAAAAACGTGAAGGCAGAATATTATCTGAATGGCGGCAGATTAGGAAAAGGGGAGGTGCAACGAGACCTGGGTGTCATGGTACATCAGTCATTGAAAGTTGGCATGCAGGTACAGCAGGCGGTGAAGAAGGCAAATGGCATGTTGGCCTTCATAGCTCGGGGATTTGAGTATAGGAGCTGTTGTACAGGGCCTTGGTGAGGCCTCACCTGGAATATTGTGTTCAGTTTTGGTCTCCTAATCTGAGGAAGGACGTTCTTGCTATTGAGGGAGTGCAATGAAGGTTCACCAGACTGATTCTCGGGACGGCAGGACTGACATATGAGGAGAGACTGGATCGACTGGGCCTGTATTCACTGGAATTTAGAAGAATGAGAGGGGATCTCATAGAAACATATAAAATTTTGACAGGACTGGACAGGTTAGATGCAGGAAGAATGTTCCCGATGATAGGGAAGTCCAAAACCAGGGGATACAGTCTAAGGATAAGGGGTAAGCCATTTAGGACTGCGATGAGGAGAAACTTCTTCACTCAGATAGTTGTTAACCTGTGGAATTCCCTACCGCAGAGAGTTGTTGATGCCAGTTTGTTGGATATATATAAGAGCGAGTTAGATATGGCCCTTACAGCTGAAGGGATCAAGGGGTATGGAGAGAAAGCAGGAAAGGGGTACTGAGGTGAAGGATCAGCCGTGATCTTATTGAATGGTGGTGCGGACTCGAAGGGCCGAATAGCCTACTCCTGCACCTATTTTCTATGTTTCTATGTTTCTGATGCCATGTTATCTTTCCTGTGTTTGGGGCAGGGAGTGAGATTGTTAAGGGAAATGGCACCCATCATGTGATGTGTTAATGATCACGATGAGGTCAGGACCTCCAGAAATGGCCACTTCCAGCCTGCAACAGGTGTTTCCTTGTAGGGATGGAGAAAACTTCAAAGGAAATCAGTCCGTGAGGCAGAGGACTATAGATAAGCTTTAACAACACGTGGCTTTCAAGTTGTTTTCCTGGGATTTCTCGAAAATAAATTCAGTGTCTGATATCAGATTATATTTTAAGATAATGGCAAATTCCAGATAACTGGCAAAAAATCCAGCGGGGAGATGAGAATTTTATTTTTAATAGGAGAGATGAGAAATGTTTTTGTATGATCTGAAATGCACTGCCTAAAAAGGTTGTGGAGGTAGATTCAATTAGAACTTTAAAAAGGCAATTGGTTATACCTGTATACTTGAAAAGGAGAAATTTGCAGGGCTGTGGAGAAAGAGGAGGGGAGTGGGACTAAGTGAACAGTTCTTTCAAAGAGCTGGCACGGCATGGTGGGATGATTGGCCTCCTTCTGTGCCGTCTGATTCTATGATTTTTATATGTTTTCCCACTGGTAACAAAAAGTGGTGAGAACTATTGTAAGTGAAAGCCCTGCTCATTGCAGTACCTGCAGTTGCTATGTTTCAAAGGTATCATCTGGATTAAACATTAGGCAGCCTGCTTATGCTGTGAGATGAGCAGTAAAGTCCAACCGTAAAACATGTGGCAATAAGTGGAAACATCAGAAGAAACGGATACCATCCATACTTGGGGCATGTTGGAACATTTATAGTAGGATTAATCTGTTTAGCTGATGAACATCCGAGCATAATACGCAGTGGAATTTTCCCCTTTTCTGAAATCGACTGGGTGCAAACTTCGAGCCCATTCTCCGAAATTTGAGGTGCTGCTCTCAAAATACATATTTTCTTTCAGATGTTATTGTTGGTGGGACCAAAAGGAGAGGAAGCGGGGTGGGGGGGGGGGGGGGCGGGGGTTAACCTTCAAGGTCGGTGACATTGAAGCTCAGAGACTGATTACTTTCCCGTGTCAGCATCAAGGACTTCCAGGTCAGGGATGGCACAGTCAGCTACATTCTGATAGCACCCTTCAGCCCAAACTCCTGAAAAGGATCCAGCCATCTATGCAGCTTCTCTGAGTGAGGTTGCCAATTTTAGGAGGCAGACTTGCCCTGTGCACTGAAGGCTAAATTCAGTGAATCCACACTCCCTGGAGAGAAGCCAAACTTGAAAGGAATATAGGTCAGAGATAGGGCGACAGCAACGTAGGCCCGATTTTCCAACCCGTGCTCATTTTTGACTGTAGCCTCTCCCGGGGCATGCTGAATTTACCCTTGTATGTAGCAAAGTCGTAAACACTTTTCTTTGTGAACTCATTTAGTACACAATGGACTGAGCAAGTCTTCCCCCTCAGTGACAATCAATCCCAACGTTTTGTGCAGTGGGCCCATAGCCATTAAGATGTAGAGTTCAAGAATGTCACATAGAACATCCGATCTCTGTATGTGCTTCTCCATGAGGGCGGGATAACTGCCCCAGGCCTCTGTCTGTACCACTCTGTAAATGTAGGCGGACTGCCCCTCAGGCTTCTGCATGTGCAGGCAAACTACTAGCAGGTTATCCAAGAGCAGCAGGTGGTGATTTACCTTGCAACTTTCTTTCATAAGAAGCACCCAACAACCAACTGGGACAACAGTCCTAACAACCTGTCTATAATCACACATGTGTCAATGGCTCAGAGTAACAGCCAAGCAAACCTTGAGGTGCTCAAATATATGAAAACCTTAACCGTCAATGTTGTGGGTAGCTAGAGTCATTCCTTTACTATACCACACTTTGAACTCTTAAATTCCTATTCTTCTTCTTCTTTCGTATGGTGGTAGCATGGCAAATCAAATGTCAATATCTAAGTTGGATACCCAGACCAAAGCTTCCGGTGTAACAGCGAGGATATTTTGTAGGCTGCCTGTGAATTCCCTCTGAGGGCAGTGCTCAATGGTGTTCTCCAGGGTCTGATTAGGAGCTCCATAGTCGCATGATGGGGAGGCTTTAATCATTCACTGATGCAGAAGGTGGCAGCATCTACCGCGACCAGTTCTGAGGCAGTGGACCGTTGTCCACTGTTTGTGAGGAAGGTTTGATCCTACAGGTTGTACTGTGGGGTCCTCTATAAGGAATTAATTCCCTATGTTGCAAGTTCTTCCAAGCATTTTGCCATCGGTCATCAAGATCGAGGGAAGATCGCTGAGGGGCTTCAGTGACAGGGTGGATGATGACACCCTTCTCATGGCCCACTCTGTTGCGTGATCTTCGCTCTTAGATCACAACTAATGTTGGGTGCGCTTATAGAAACATTTAAAATAATGAAAGGGATAGACAAGATCGAGGCAGAGAGGTTGTTTCCACTGGTCGGGGAGACTCGAACTAGAGGGCACAGCCTCAAAATACGGGGGAGCCAATTTAAAACCGAGTTGAGAAGGAATTTCTTCTCCCAGAGGGTTGTGAATTTGTGGAATTCTCTGCCCAAGGAAGCAGCTGAGGCTGGCTCATTGAATGTATTCAAATCACGGATAGATAGATTTTTAACCAATAAGGGAATTAAGGGTTATGGGGAGCGGATGGGTAAGTGGAGCTGAGTCCACGGCCAGATCAGCCATGATCTTGTTGAATGGCGGAGCAGGCTCAAGGGGCTAGATGGCCTACTCCTGTTCCTAATTCTTATGTTCTTATGTTCTTATGTTCTCGCAGGACACCGAACTTGTTGTTAAATTGACCTCCCCATGACAATGGCAAACCAACATTCCTATTTAGTTCATTGTTTGGCTATGTGACATATCTGGGCTTAATTAATAATCAACAGATGGAACATCCAGCTAACGCCTCAAAAAATTGTGGAGAAAGATAAGTGTTCACCTGATAGCATTGCAAAAACCTGCCTCCAAGTCTCCACAGCACTAAGAGTGTAATCTTAAACAGGAGTCTGTTCATCTCCTGCTTGACTCATTCCACACGTTCTCCATTTGAACCACTATATGCCAATCATTTAGGTAACTGTATAAATTAGTCTGCATTGCAATAATTTCAAATACATTGGAATTAATAACTTCATGTTTGCAGAAAATGCTTGAGATGGATAAAATGTTATGGCAAAAAAAGTTACCTGTGCTTCCAAACACATTCTGAAGAACACAGTGCACTCTGAGTTGTTTCAAAGTAGTCAGAATATCCTGAGGTCCAGGTGTAGTCAGTTCGGCTACACACAGGAGTTAACATTTACTGCCCTTTGTTATCAGTGGAATTCTTATTGGATCATACGCATCAAAAGAAAATAATGAAGTATTTATGATAAAAGGAGGTTAGATAGATAATTTTAAAAAAGGAATCTGGAGATGTAGAATGAGAATATTTACAAACCTCATCACGTCCAGGTTCCCCTCCAAGTCACACACCATCCTGGCTTGGAAATATATTGGCGTTCCTTCATAGTCGCTGGGTCAAAATCCTGAAATTCCCTCCTCAACATCACTGTGCGAGCACCTTCACCACATGGACAGCAGCAGGCCAAGAAGGCCGCCCAGTACTACCTTCTCTAGAGCAAATATGGATGGGCAATAAATGCTGGCCTTGCTAGCAACGCCCATATCCCGAGAACGAATAAAATAAAACAGTTTAAACCAGGCTTTAAAATCACACTAGATGGTATGGTCACTGCTATTGAACATGCCCAGTAGGAAGCTGCTATCCTACATGCTCTGAGAACCCAATGACTCATATAAGTTGTTCCAGAGTGAACCAGTTATGAAATAAATCCTAAAGGGGGCAAAATTCCGTCACGCCCCATTTGGGGTGTTATCTTTTAATCTTTTGAAAATTTAGCACCCGGCTAAATGGTTTGCAAAATTGTGGGAAATTGGGCATATTCGCCCCAGGAGTGAAGGGGGGCAGTAAATGAGACGCTAATGGCTTCAATTGGGCACTGAAGAGGCGCTATTGAACTCTTTTGGGAGCAAACAAAAAACATTAAACCGTGCCCCCCGATCTGGGGGAAACACCAAACATTTACAAGGCCCTTTTATTTTTTTGTGGTTTAGAGGCGCTATTGATGGAGAGTTACCCAATTTCAGCTAACTTGCATTCAGCAATCAGCCTCCAATCCTTGCCTCCTGCTCAATCCAGCTCTTAAAGGGGAGGTAATTTCAAACTGCTGCTACTCATTTTCAGCATTGCTGCACTTGAGTCAGACATCTCAACAACTGAGACAACTTTGTGTGATGGCTGGTGCGAATCCTGCTTCAAGGGAGAGGGCCACACGGTTTAATAATGTGGCACGGCAGACATTGGTGGGGGCAGTGGAGAGAAGGAGGGAGTCGCTGTTCCCTCTAACTAGAACAAGGCCATCTCCACAGGTTTTCAGGGCCATGTGGCAAGAGGTGGCCATGGTGGACAGAACCCTTACACGGTGCAGAAAGAAATTCAACGACCTCAGTCAGGTGGTGAAGGTGAATACAGACCGCCTACATACCAGCCTCTGAACCTCTGTCTGTGCACACTGTGCAAACCATCACTCAACCACAGCTACTCACACTCACATCCTCATCTCACGCCTTGCCTATATTCACAGCTATTCAACCACAGCAGGCATATCTTCCACATACATAGCTGGACTCTTACGCACACAAGTTCCTTTCTTTTGTAAGCCAAGGTGGTACATAAGAGGAGGGAGCAGCAGCGGACTGGAGGAGGGGAACCTGAACTGCGAGAGCTGAGTGACCTGGAGAAGCGAGTGCTGCAGTTCATTGGCCCACAGGTGCTGGGCGCCATGGCCAATGGAAATGTCGACCCCACAGGGGGCAACAATGGTATCTTTATCCCCTTTCCTTTTCTAATCCCACTTCCCCGTCAAACCAGAAGGCTTTATCACTTTCCAGCTCCTGATACTGTCTGCATTCCTTGCTCTATTCCTGCCCTCCTGCCCTCACCTCCACGCAAGTTTTGTGCCAGTTATGCTTTCAGAAAACTAGCCAGCAGATGTGGAGCCTGCACCTGAGCCCCCCCAACACAGTCAGGAGGGAGAGAAGGAGGAGGAGGAGCTGAGCTCTGCGTCATTGCTTCTGTCACCCATAGGCACCAGCTCAGATACTGACATGCGCATTTTTTAGATGTTAGCTTAGTAGAGAGGTCTGTACTGGGTGACACACCAGGGCCTAGCGGGCTCTAGCAAGGTCAAGGGGAAAGGGAATCTCGGGATCCATCTCCCCGGAGGGCGAGTTTGCGCGCAAGTTCTGCTGCACAGGACTCAGATGTGAACCTAGAAGGGGAGGCATTCAAACAAAGGGTGATGGCCATGCATTCTGATATGATAGGTGCAATGGCAAGTGTGCTCGAGAGCCTGTCAGCAGTGGTAAGGAGCGTGGAGGAGTCCACCTTCAGCACACACCATGGAGCACATCATTGCCAGTCTGCAGACAATGGTGGACTCCCAGACAGACCGTACTGATCCAGACCTCATGACGCATGTCATGGGCGATGTAGCAGCTTCCATTGCAGCACAGGCGGAAGTTGTGATGCAGAGCATGGTTGGTGCCACCAAGTCTCAGACTGCCCTCCTGCAGTCTCAGCTGGATGCCACGTGCACTCCGACTGCTGCCATCGCTGCTGGGCCCACCACTGTTCACGTAGAATCTCACAGTTTCGCAGCAGCCCAACAATCTGTGCTGCAGATTGTTGGGCTGTTGAGGTGTTGGCTCAGGGGCAGTGGCGGTGGGTCAGTGGAGCAGGAACCTGCTGTACTCTCGCAGGATGACAACATGCTTGATCCCACCACTGCCACTTCCGCCAATGCACTTGTCGCTGCCGTCCAGCCTGAGGTGGTGCAGTCTACAGCTGTAGTCTCTGGCCCTGACACACAGCAGCCTTCCGCCAGCCATGCTACAGCTACAGGGGACACTCTATGGAGGAGCACTAGAATAGTTAAAGCAAAGAGGGGATACAAGGAAATGCATGAGGGTGATTCTTAAATACATTATGATACAGTTAATTGTTATTATATCCATTTTTATTGGAATGTTTCATCTTTGCTTGTGACTCTCATTTCAATTTTGGGGCTTTAGAATGGAAGGGCAAATTGATGTGGTGATGGAGGCATCCAGAGGAACCAGGAAGTGGGATGGAATTCACTGGAACCGAAGTCTGATGAGATGGTCGCGGACCGCCCTTGCAGAGTCGCGATTGAGTGGCTGCCTCCTCCGTCGCTGGCGTTGCTGCTCCTCCTCGTCCTCCTCGTCCTCCTCGTCCTCCTCCTCCTCTTCAGATAGTGCGGCTACGCCCGGTGGCAATGGCTGTGCCCTCATGATGGCCAGGTTGTGCAGCATGCAGCAGACGATGAATAACAGGGACACCCACTCAGGCGAGTATTGGAGGAGGACTCCCGAGCTGTCAATGCAGCGGAACCGTTGCTTGAGCCCTCCGATGGTCTGGCTCAAATGGTTCTTGGTGGCGGCATGGCTCTCACTGTATGAGAGCTAGTCAGGAGTGTCGGGGTTGCGGAGGAGAGTCATAAGCCATGTGGGGAGCGGATAGCCCTCGTCTCTGAGCAGCCAGCCGCGAGCTTGGCGCGGTGGCTGGAAGAGACCTGGCACACCGGCCTGGTGCAGGATGAAGGCATCGTGGCTGCTGCCAGGATAGCGAGATAGCGGTGAGTATTCGGCATGTGTCATCGCAAACCAACTGCGCGTTCAGTGAGTGGTAGCCGTTGCAGTTACAGAATACCTTACGGATGGAACGATGGATGGCAAACTGGGAGATGTTGGAGATGTCACCTGTCACACCCTGGAAGGATCCATTGGCATAGAAATTGAGCGCGATGGTGACCTTGACTGCCACTGAGAGAGCCGTCCTTACTCTGGTCTGAGGCAGGAGATGGCAGAGTTCTGTCACCATGACCTTGCTGAAGCACATCCTTCGTACACACTGTTCCTCAGTGAAATTGATGTAGGGGAACAGCTGCCGGAATACCCTGGCAGGGTAAGGTCTCCTGTTGCCAGCTCTGTTGGGCCTTCTCCCTCTGGCCACATTTTGCTGCCTTGCTCCCTGCCGTTCTCTGTGCATTTCTCTCTGCCTTTGACTCTGCCGAAGTAGCTTCCAACAGTGACGTCGGAGCTGGAGGTTGAGTGCCAACACAGCCCCCCATGAAACAATATAAATGTTGTGGTTTCAAATGTGCCCTCAATGAAACAAAGGAATAGTTAAGAGGCAGCACAGTCCTTGAAGTGAAAATCGCTCAAATCTGTCCATCAGCCACCCTACCTTTGTGTTAGCAAGCTGCACAGAGTAATGGCCGCCAAAAATTGTTTGTAAAGATGGTGCCTTTAAATAGCACTCCTCCAGCCGACTCCTGAATGCAACTCGACAGCTGAAGCTGTTGTTGTCAGCGCCAGGCGGTAAGTGAGGGGCCGCAACTGAATTTCTCTTCCAGGGCGGCAACGGGATGCTGCGCATGGTGATGACGTCATCATTGCCAGGTGCAATCGAGCGGGGCACTGCCAGCAGGACCGAAGCACTACCTCTTAGCACCTCCGCAAAATCCCCGCGCAATTTCGCGGGGGCGCTGTTCTCGCCATGCTCGGGCGAAAACCCATTTGCGCTCCCATAGTGTCTGCCCTACCAACACATATATGTACTCCAGCATAGCAACTTCCCTCTCTATCTGTTCAGTTCACTTCGTCCTGTAGATCAGATTGTGGAGTCAGAGCAGAGAAAAGAGCTGCTGAGAGTCACTTGAATGCAATGCCTTGTGGCTGACTCGCAGCACAGGCAGTAAATGGGGAGATTGGCATTTAATGTCACCCCTTCGAAATCCATGTGGTCCTAAAGAGGAAAAAGCACACACGGCCGCAGTCCTAGTCAGAGCTGCCTGACTGTGAAGGGAAGATTCACAACATAGGTTTGATGATCAACAGCCCTTGGACAAGAGACACTTGCAGTAGAGACACTCCAGCCAGTGAGTGTCAGCTATGTGTAACACCCCTCTCTGTTGCTCACTATCACTGCATTCGAAGGGTTAACACCTTGGTCCACTACACTTACACATCACGTGCCTTTATATCAATGTGTGATTAACCGTCAAATCCGTGTCCTGAGTATTACCACATAGATCAAACATAGCTTGTATTGACAAAGATCAGCAGAGACACAAAAATGTAGAACATTCGATGACACAACATGGGTTCCTTCACGAAATGATTAAGAAAGTAGTTTAATTTTTTTTAATGCAAACACCTCCTCTTGATATGTGTCGTTTTTTAATATGTTGAGAGCAAAAAACATCATTTAAGGTTTGGAATCACCTTGATCTTAGTGGATAAACATTGAATGTGTGTGTGTGTGTGTTACCCAATGGAGGCAGTAGCTTGTTTATTTAAAATAGGCTGTCGCCTTTGCTAAAATGGCGGAGAGGGAAATACCCAAATTAATTCACTACGCACTTGTCCACTCAGAGCACAAGCAGTCATTTCTAATCCTTAATTTTTTTTGGTTGCCAATTCTGTGGCTGCTTCATACCAACACCACAAAGGTCAAACTGCAACCTCTCTTTAAATCTGTAGAGACAAGCTCACCCAGTATTTGAAAAATAATACTAAAATGCATTGGAATTTAAACAAATGATATATTCTGAGTCACTTAATTGTTCCCTCCCTCCGTGATCTGCTTCCTCTACGTAAATAAATCTTTAAAAGAATCGGAGCACAATATCCAGGAAGAGATTTATTTCCCGTGGTTTATTTCCCGACCCTTTCCTTGCCTCTTTCTCTTCCATGCACTCGTCCTGCGTCAGAGGGAGCAGCCACCTAGATCGCAATCTCTTGCTTTGTTGTATATACTTACATCACAGAGATGCAAAGAACTGTGAACGTGAACAGGGCGGCATTAATTGAGTCAAATGCCCGTCGGCGAACGGGAGTGAGCAAAGCTCAGGGCATTAGCTGGACAGAAACGTCAAAATAGTGACCATGAAAGACCGGCATAAACACTTCGATCTGCCTGATTTCAATCATTTTACAAACAATTTAAAGTGTTTCCAAATAACCATTCAGGATACCAGGAGAAACAAGGGCAAGATTTGGTATGATTTTGTACTGTATAATACTTGGTGTTAAAAACTTAATGTGTTGAATAGTGCCATCAGAAAGGGCCACAGCAGATCCTATAAAATAGGTTGTGAAAAAAGAAACAATGAGATATGTGGCAGCTGATTTGCACAAGTGGGTTTGCTGCAACACATGCACATTGCCACATCTACAATACAAAGATGAGTAGCTGTGAGATTCTCCGAATGTGCACCTCATGGTTTTAATATGTGGTAAACCACCGCTTCAATTGTATTCCGTGCACAAAGGTACAGGTCGCCCGAGATCTGTGCAAGCAAACCAACACAACTGCCAATGAGCTAAGCTGAACCGTCCGGTCCCCGTTCCCCCCATTATAAAACTGAGTGCAAAACAGCTATAATGGAGGCCATTATGAGGCGGAAGCTCCTCTAATATTCCATCATGTTATCTTTCCCACCGCTTAATATAAAAATGATTCGGGCCGAGCACAGCCCTAAACATTCTACTTTCATTATTTGTGGCCCCTTCTTAAATAGAGAAATTAAAGGTCACAGGAACCCCAGCGGCAATAAGTTACAACGCTAGAAATTTCGTATGTCAGCACAAATATGTAAGATGCCATATTATAACGGTGGAGGAGGGAATTAAGACACTGATAAGAAAGTAATTCTCCATTTTGGCCAATCTCTGTCTGCATCGAGCACTCCCAGCTACCATATAACGCAGCCAGCTACCCAGCAGAGCTTACCGCTACTCTGCTCCAATAATGTATCTTAGCCTCAACCTTTATTGTGACATTTCCACCAGGCACCCTTGTGGCAAATTAGAGACAATTCGCGCCAAGGCCCCACATGTACCAGGAATGTTGGGCATACTCCTTTACTCTAATGTCGCCGATTGCACGGGTCTCATGTGTTTGACTACACCGACCTGCCGCCTCACAAGCTAGGCCTACTTTGCATGGGTCTCCCCATCTGCTGCTGGGACTATGTCCTTCCACCATGGCCTTCTGAGCACACCAACCTGGCTCAGTGAGTTGGCATGCCTGCGTCACATTAGGAGCCCGCTGATCCACAGGGCCAAAGCACTGCCAAAACGCCCCCTCCCCCCCCACCCCCCCACCCCCAATCGGGCAGTCGCAAAAATATGAAAAGTTAAAAAGCCCAATATTGGGCCTGTGGCGGGCGCACTGCCAATTTATTTGGAGAGTGTAATTATTTGGGGCGCTTTACGCAAGCGCAACACACAACAATAGAACTGGCTTCTGTGCACTTAATCCACCTCCAGAAAGCCTGCAGGAGACTGAAAGTGCGCAAGGTAAAAATGTTGTGTTGACATCGCTCTTCCAGAACCTGGACTGTGTAGAAGAGCCTTCAGTTAAAACGGAGTTCACATAGGACCACTGCCCTAGCAGTGAAAGCTCTGCATCTTATCAGTATTGACCTCATTTGAACCAGGTCCTAAAACTGAAATGACAGCATGCTGATCTATTTCACCATCAAGAGCTCAGCATTTACCAAATAGCTTTAAGAATACTTGAAGGGGAACATTACTCTGCCAGAAAGAAAAACAGTAAGAAGAGAAATTGTGGTGAACGTTTGCTCCCTGGAGGAGATATTCTCTTCATTATCAGTCAAATAAAGCAACCTGCTGGAATCTTATCATGTCAGATCTCCCAAAGAGAAAAGACCAGCTTGGATGACGAATCTGTTGACTCAGTATCTGGCCAGCTGGCTTTAAGCGGAAAGTGAATCATCCTCCAACCCAGCCCTTAATGCCAATGCCAGTGCCTGAATGCCAGGGAAGAGTTCAGTACCATCTGTCTTCTGAGGTAAGAGTCAGCAAGCGCACTGCGTACAATTCTTGTCACCACAGCACAGTGGAGACATCCTCAGGAAGATGCTTCGCTCATTGAACGTTGACTGCAAAGGATCGCCTTGGTGCAGCGTACAGTGGAAAATCTGATGGAGAGAAACCCACACACCTCACAAAGCCCGTCTGATTTCAATCGGGAAAGATCGGTGGGCTCACGAGGCGCATGCAATCTTTGTCACACAACTTCCTTAGATAGGCTGCACCCTGGCGATCCCTGACTCAGGTGATCCTTCACGCAGGTGATCCTTCACGCAGGTGATCCTCACTCAGATGATCCTTTACGTTCAAGTGCAATAAAAGGAAAATCTGTTCCCTGCCTTTGGAGATGGTACAGAGGAGAGCGACTGAACCAATATGAGGAATTAAGTATATGAGCTACCAGGAAAGCTAAGGAAGCTGGACATATTTACACTGTACAAGAAGTTGAATTTTTGTGGGGTTCTCCCGATCGTCTGACATAACTTTGGCAGAAAATCCTCGGAAATCCAAGAAAAATGGCGCATGCCGTATCTCTGGGGTTTCTGCGGATCATCCGCTAAAGTTACGGCAGGTAATTGGGCAAACCCCAAATTATTTAAGATTCTAAGGGGTACAGATAAACTAAATCCTAATAAACTGTCCGGCATGACAACAAATCCTGCCGCTGTGGGGCACGGACTTAAACTCATACAAGGGAAGATGAACAGACAGTTTCGATTGAACTACATCACACCAAGGTTGGTGAAAGTATGGAACAGGCTGCCCGGGGAGATGATGGAGGGGGACAGCAGCGGAAATTTCAAGAAAGAGATGGATAGTTTTTTGTGAAAGAAGCGACAGAGGGCTATAAGAGATCGAGTCGAGTTTAGCATTGTTTAGCTCTAGGACTGGCCAGATGGACTGCAATGGCAATGCAGGCACCTGTGACGTAATGGGTTAACGTACATTACTCATAGATTACTCACACATTATTTCAAATTCAAGCAACAAATTAGGTTACGCACACAATTTCACCATCCATTGTGAAGTTATTTGGCAACACAGTTGGAAGAAAGTCTTGCTGTGGTAATGGTCGTTACAGGTCTGACATTAAGGAAGCTGAAATTACCCTTTTCTATAAGGCTCATGACTGCCTCAAAGAGGTAAAGAATCACTGCTCGGTGATTTTGTATATTTGCCCTCCTTTAGTTTTGGAGCGGTGTCTGGGACTGACTCGCCAGTTTTCCCGCTGTATCGTGCACGCGCCGACCCTTTACCAACCGGCGGCAAACTCTTTTGGAAATTTCCCCGTGGGAAATTGCCCTGTGCGGGATTGTCACTGACAGCTTTTTCTGTCGGTGTTAAGGGAATGCATAAGGGTGATGAGTTGATTTCGTGATATCACATTGGATGGATAGATGTATAAAGTTGGATTGGAAAGTTTGCTTTGTGGTGGCTTTTATTTCAGCATCGTGGCCAAGAGGACGCTGCGATGGTCAGTAACAGAGGGAAGGTAAGGTATGGGACAAATGTGGAAAAGGAATTGGGGTTGTGGTCACTGGTACCGCAGGAGGATGATCCCATCCCGGATATCCCAGTCAGAAAGGGGCTGTCTGGGTTGCATCCTTCCTATTGCGTCCTCCTCTTCGGCTTCTTCCTCTTCTGTGTCTTCCTCTTCTGTGTCTTCCTCTTCTGCGAGCGGTTGCTGTAAATCTGAAATGCCAACAATAAATGCGGGAAATACTCAGCTGGTCAGGCAGCACCTCGACCTGAGACGTGAACTCTGTTTCTCTCTTCACGGTTGTTGCCTGGCTTGCTGAGTATTTGCTGCATTTTCTGTCTTCTCAGAGGCCTTCCTTTACCATCCAAGGCCTTGCAAGCATCCAGCAGCACTCCGTACACACTTAAAAAAACGTTTAACATCTATTGCAACAAGGCACTACTTCAGTAAAATTTAAAAAAAAGTCCAGAAACATAAAAGAAAATTACCTGAAAGATGTATGCATTCCTTTAAGAGGTGCTGACAGTGCCTCTGTCAGTCTGCTGCACGCAGGGTTTACATGACGAGCTTAGGACCTAGTGCTGGACTCAGTGCTAGGGTCAAAGTTCGCCATGGTACGCCGACTGACATCACCATTCCGCCATTTTTCTTTGAAGGGCAATACTTCTTAACGGCAGCGCTACTGGGCCTAAGAGAATGGAGGGCACCACGGAACCCGCCACCAGCTGGTGAACGATTGGGTTGCCGCCCGCTTTTTGCCATTTTTTGCCGGTAACAGGTGGTGTTAAGCCCCCGAATCTTTAGCCCATTGTCTTTAAGAATGTAGTGAGCAGGTCCCAGGTCTTTGATGAACTATTTGCCTAAAGCATGTTTCTAATACTTACCAACCTCTCCCATTGCCACACCCATGCCCTGGGAAGATAGCTAGGTGAGACTTAGGCACAGAGTTTTTTCTCCCTAGCTGGGGCAAAGGACATGGCTGCTACATGATGCCCCTTCTGGTATCCTGTGGCCATTGGAAACTTTTTTGTTGCCGATCGTGGATGTCAATTCACATCCCAAAATTCCATGGGCCAACAGATTGGCCACACGGCCCACTTTAACCTGTTTTAGTTAAACAGTGCTGGCAGTCAGGATTTTCCATTCTATTTTTGTCAAGGTCTTTGATAGATCACGGGAACTTGGCGTTTGACGGTAGCAGAAATGTATGACGATTAATGTTGTCCTTAATTGCAATATTAAATTAAAAGGCTTTACGTTGCATAAAGTACGTCATCGACTCAAATGGAGTTACCGGTAATTACATTACTATGAATTTCAATCCAGTGACTACCAAACTGTGCACAATAATTTGTAAAGGTCAACTTCCTCTTTTACTGTTTTAAAAGGAGAAATGACCGTGCAGTTTGCTCGGTCCGACACTAGATAAAGTGGAAGTAAACTTATAACAGATTCTAATTTTAAATATCCTAATTCAGCTCTCCTGCAACATAAGGAAGAGATTTTAAGCCACCTGTTCCCAATCAGACATCTCAACGCCTGATAAATTAACCAATTCTTGGTCACACTTGCAGTGAACATTGCTCACCCATTTACATTGAATGACAGCACAGAATCAGGCCATTCCCAATTGGTCCTTGAGGTGTTTACGCTCCTCCCATCTTCACCTCACCCTATCATCATAAGCTTCTAATACTTTCTCCCTCATTTGTTTATCCAGCTTCCCCTTAAATGTATCTAAAACCTTGTAAAACTACAAAGAAGACAATACTACACACAGCCGTACAGATGAAGAAGTCTCACTGACTTCATTCACAGAGAGGTGGTGTTAACAAATTTGAGTGGGAGAAAAAAAAACATAATTCCCTCAGTACCCCTTTCCCACTTTCTCTCCATACTCCTTGATCCCTTTGGCCGTAAGGGCCATATCTAACTCCCTCTTGAATATATCCAATGAACTGGCATCAACAACTCTCTGCGGCAGGAATTTCCACAGGTTAACAACTCTCTGAGTGAAGAAGTTTCTCCTCATCTCAGTCCTAAATGGCCTACCCCTTATTCTTAGACTGTGTCCCCTGGTTCTGGACTTCCCCAACATCGGGAACATTCTTCCCGCATCTAACCTGTCCAGTCCCGTCAGAATCTTGTAAGTTTCTATGAGATCCCCTCTCATCCCCCTTCTGCCTTGCACTATCATCCCTTTCGTCATTTAGGGATAGAAACTACGTAGCGCCCTGTTTGGGGCGATAACTTTCATGGGAACACAAAAGTATCATCGGGCGCTACACAATTGATTCGGCTGGGAACTTCCGGTTTAGCGTTCGAAGAAGGAAGTGGAGCACTAAATCAAGTTCTACCACTTCCCTTAGAGCGCTAAAGGGAGCGAGAGGGGTAGTAGCGGCAGAGCGCTGCACGATGATCCGTGTACCACTGCCGCTTTCACAGGCTCCTTCCCTGCCTTAAAGGGAAAGGCCAATGCTGTTGTCAGTGAAGGCTAAGGCTGGGAATCATGGTTGACGGCACCTGTGATACGCGCAGAGCAGTCCCCAGCAATCTAAGATACTGCAGGGCTGATCAAACACGGCCTGGGGAAAAAAGGAAACACAGCACTATGAGGACATTATTACATTTTGGCTTACCTGACCACCAATGCTTTTAATTACCGCTCCCCAAGCAGCCGGCTGAGGTGACAATGCCTCCTGCAGCTGCCATTGTTGATGCCCGGCGTGGCTGCAGGGGGCGGAAACTAATTTTACATCCTGGGCTGCGCACCAAATGACATGAAGATCTCCAAGACGCAGGAGATCGATGCGGTAAGTTTAGTGCCAGCGCTAACCCGCCATGGAAGTTCCCGGGCATCAGTAATTTTGCCACGCCTGGTTGGTAAGCCATTAGTGCCCCATTATCACCCCACCGGAGGCGCTAACGGGAGGCGCAAAGGAGGCCAATTTCTCCCTCCTTAATCTCTCCTGCCTGCCAGCCTATCACAGACCCTCCCTTTTGTTCTTTCCTCCACTCCCCCCTTTTCCTATACTTGCCTTGTTATGTCTTTAATACTCTTATGAATTGTAGTATTGTACTTGAGCTGTTGTGACCTTTAGTCCCATTTATTGTAACTCCAGAGTGAGGCACAAGTATGATGGGCAGCCTTTTATACTGGGCCCTGCACACCTATGCAGGTGACCCTCAGGTCTCCCACCGCAGTGCCCTCTGGTGGCACACTTTATGTGACTATACAGTTAGTATACATGGTCTACATACATGACATGCCTAACACCTGTTACATCCCTTAACCTTTTCCAGTTCTGATGTAAGGTCATCAACCTGAAACGGGGCCCAGGAGAGGCGGGATTTCGGGGCCAGGGGCCCAGGGGCAGCACGGGCCAGCCCACACTGCAATATGTGTGCACACTGGGTCCGTGCAGCAGAGCAGGTCTCCAGTCGTCTTGGTTAACCCTTGCCACTGGACCAAGACCTAGCTCTGTCAAGCCCGTGTGGTGGCTGGTGTGCAACGGCCACCACACGTTAAAAAATCCACGCGCAGGCATGGATTCCACCTTTCAAGATGTAGTTCGGGATCTGGAATATTATTTCCTTCATTGAAACACCTGTGAACTCATCCTTTTTCGGCGTGGAAGCAAGTTATCCTCGCTTCGAGGGACTGCCTATGATGATGATTCTCTCTCCACAGATGCTGCCTGACCTGCTGCGTATTTCCAGCATTTTCCGTTAATGAGATTAGTTATTTCAAATATCATTTGAGGTTGAGGATGTGAACTTTTGACCCGTTCTGTGTGAGGAGCCCAACATTTTACAGGAGCGGTTACCAGATTGTCCTTTCGCAGTACTTTCTCAACACTATTCACCACAAAGGTGATCAGCCTGATAAAATCAGCCGCCGCCCATGAGCAAACGCCTCAAGACGCTGCAATCAACACTTCAGTAAACACAATCCGGCCCAACCTTCTTAATTGGTTTTTAGGCTTAGAAATTGCTAAATTCGGTTTCGTTCTTGGCAAGGTGAGTGAGGGAGGGGAGAGGGAAAAAGAGACATGTCCTATCTGAACATGTGAGGAAATCAATGGGCAGTTCCCATTGTTAAATGACTGAGAATCATTAATATTCGAACCCCCTCCCCCCTCCGCCTCCTCCACCCCACACAAACTGTTTAATGGAAGCAAGGAGAAAGCAAAAAGATGGAATGGAGTATCGAATATCAAATGCAAACTTATTGGGACATTCCCCTGAATATAAATTAAATGCTATCACAATTAAAGAAAAAGCATATGAATCCTTTTAGGGACCGATTGTGCATCAGTGCAAGTCGTTTTGGATGCGTAGCCACATGACAAGTAGCATGACTCTGAAGTCAACTCTGTGATCGGAATATGGACCTGGTTTGCATGCTGGGTGCAGGAGAAGGGCAGTTCTGTGCAAGGCCAAGTTTTGAAACTGTCCCAGCTGTTCCACTGAACTTTAAGAACCTGGATTTGTAACTGGAATTAGCTGGACTGTACTACTTACTGTAAGCACATTTCACACTGAATGGTAGCAGGGAGTTGGCCCACCTGCCAATACCTCAACACTTTCATCGGGGCGTACGAAAGCACGGGCCTTACACTAAACATCCGTAAGACAAAGGTCCTCCACCAACCTGACCCCGCCACACAGCACTGCCCCCCCCTCGGTCATCAAAATCCT
Organism: Pristiophorus japonicus; assembly: GCF_044704955.1. NCBI lineage: Eukaryota > Metazoa > Chordata > Chondrichthyes > Pristiophoridae > Pristiophorus > Pristiophorus japonicus. Next base: position 315,335,855 of record NC_091979.1, read on the forward strand.
CTGCGCGGCCTTGGACAACGTGGACCATTTTCCATATCTCAGGAGCCTACTGTCAGCAAGGGCAGACATCGATGACGAGGTCCAACACCGTCTCCAGTGTGCCAGCGCAGTCCAGTGAGGAAAAGAGTGTTTGAAGACCAGGACCTCAAATTTGGCACCAAGCTTATGGTCTGCAGGGCAGTAGTGATACCCGCCCTCCTATATGGCTCAGAGTGGACTATATACAGCAGACATCTCAAAACACTGGAGAAGTACCACCAGCGCTGCCTCCACAAGATCCTGTAAATCCATTGGGAGGACAGATGCACCAACATCAGTGTTCTCGATCAGGCCAACATCCCCAACATCGAAGTACTGACCATACTCGATCAGCTCCATTGGACAGACCACATAGTCCGCATGCCCGATACGAGACTCCCAAAGCAAGCGCTCTACTCGGAGCTCCGACATGGCAAGCGAGCCCCAGTAGGGCAGAGGAAACATTTCAAGGACACCCTCAAAGCTTCCCTGATAAAGTGCAACATCCCCACCGACACCTGGAAGTCCCTGGCCAAAGACCACCCTAAGTGGAGGAAGAGCATCCGGGAGGGCGCTGAGCACCTCGAGTCTCATCGCCGAGACCAAGCAGAAACCAAGCGCGGGCAACGGAAGGAGCGTGCGGCAAACCAGACTCCCCACCCACCCTTTCCTTCAACCACTGTCTGCCCCACCTGTGACAGAGACTGTAGGTCCCACATAAGACTCTTCAGCTACCTGAGAACTCACTGTTAGAGTGGAAGCAAGTCATCCTCGACTCCGAGGGACTGCCTATGGTGATGATGATGATGATGGCCCACCTGTGAATCGGGAGCTGGTGAGTGCAGTTCTGCGTATCCATACAGGCACAGGTGTGCTGAAGAACCTTTGTTTATGGGTCAGAATTGACAGTATAACCGAGGCCTAGTGACCTCAAATCGCAGTGTTCAGATACTGGAGACCAGTACTTACAGTATAACTGACCCCGTTAAAACATAGCACGTACTCAAAATATCATGTCTATATTACCTTCTGGTAATCAACTGTTGATTATCGCTCTGACCTGCTGTGATTACATTACATTTGCTGATCCTTCAGTGGGCTTGTCAAACACATCAACAATATGAAAGTATTTGCCTTTGGAGTCCACCAAGACTGCCAACACAGAAAAAAAATTAAGTTGTCCAAAACTGCATTACCATCACAAACAGCAATGTGATCATGGCCAGATATTGGGCCGTAAACTGCGGCCTTTCTGAATGCCTACGATGTGCGCACGCGCATGAACACGACACGCAAGTCCTAGGTTTAGGTGCGCCAGGCACATGTGCCTAAACCTGGCACTTCCGATCTGTCAAAATATCTTTGACAGATCCAATCCATCCCCGGGAGAAGGGCCTTCGTGGGTTGAGCTACGTGTCCAACTCTTGTCCAGTGAATGTCCTTAAAACTCTTGCGCCTGGTAAAGGTCTGCTTTTATCAGTGTAAGAATCTTAAAATATAGAAAAATGTAATATTAACACTAATTTTTATATTAAAAACCCTATCCTAGGGTAAGTTTATTTATTAACCCTACTAAAATATTTTTAAAACATGTTCAAAAAGATATTTTTTTTCCTAAAGCTTTTAATTTAATTCAATTTCAATTAATTTTAAATATGTGGGGTGATTTTTTTAAATCTATTGTGTTGTGTTTCTGTGTTTTGGGGGGTATTCTCATTGATAGTAATGGGAGCTCACCCTTATTATCAATGAGAATAACACATTGTGATTGGTGGTCCAGGACCACGTGATCCTAGGATGCGCTTTCGCTCCTGGGATTTGTGGGCCTCTGTGCTGGGCTTTGCCTCGAGGCCTCGGCTGGAAGTATTCCTTCCTCCGGGACCATCAGGTACCTTTGTAAATTTGTTTTCAGTCGGAGGCATCCGCCCGCGGGAAGTCTCCGACCTCAATTTTTGGCCCTATCTGTTTCTGTTATGTCGATTGAGGGGTAAATATTGGCCAGGACAGCGGTGATAACTCCCTTGTCCATACAACATCAGGTTCATACAATAACTATCCACCTCCCAATGGGGGCAAAATTACCCAGCGCCCTGATTGGGGGCGGTAACTGACTAGGGCACCCAGCGCGGAAGTCCCGCCCGGCAAAGTTGCGGTTACCGCCCCCTCTCAGGAAGTGGAGTGCAATGTCGAGCGCTCTGCTTCTTGCTGGGGCGGGTTGCGGGACCCGACTCGGGGGACGTTCGTGAGCGCTACATGGCTGCTCCGCGTGACGCTGATGCGTTTCAACGCCCTTCCCCTTCGGTTATAGGGGAGGGCCGCTGCACACGCTGCTGGGCCTCTGATGCTCTCCATTGGCCTGCCGGGACGGTGTAGTGGCGAGGCCAACACGGACCATGCCAAAGAAACAAAGGGGCCAACTGGTGAGTCAGCTGGAAAATAAAAATGGCGGCGCGCGGCGCTTCGGACCGCCCCTTTAACCTCCGCCTCACGGGCAGCTGCCGGCCCGGTTCGCGACCCGCGAGGCTGAGCGCGGACCCCGCTCGCAACAGCCGGGCGGGGTGCTGACCAACTTCCGTCGCGGGGTGGAAAGGGGTTGGCATGCGGTGCCAACAGGTCGCCACACACGGCGATGGCATACTCATCGCTTGCGCAGCAGCCTGGGGCACGACTGTGGCAGCGCCTCCCCTAACCCCCGAGCAATTTCGTGGGAGCCCCCCCCCCTCCCCCCACAGGGTGTAAACAGTTTTGCGCCCTGTTAGCGTCCCCAGAGTTGCTAACGGGCGTCGCAAAACAGGCCAATGTTGACCCCAATGTATCAGCCTTGGCTCAGTGGTAACACACTTGCCTCTCAGTCAGAGGTTACGGGTTCAAGCCCCATTCCAGAAACTTGAGCACATAATCTTAGGTTGACACTCCAGTACATCTTTAGGATTGATATGTCCTGGTAATAAATGTGTAATAAAAAGGAGAACACACGAGGGAGTCCAGAGTTAAAGTCAGAGGCACTGTGCTGGGTGAAGTCAGCTTGGAGCATTGACAAACTGATGTCCAGGTTCAGAGACAGGAGTGGAGGGCGACTGACTCCAGAAACGTTTTGAAGGGTAGAGAGTATCGGAGGACACACCACTGGAGGTATTTCCATAGGAACGAAGAGCCAGAAGGTGTGTAGAATCGATCACAGGGCAGAAAAACTGTGGTAAAGTTAGAGGTCACCATAAGATCCAGAGACGGTAAAGAAATGGACTTCATTCTTTTACATTCATCGTAGGTCCAGGAGGAGGAAGAGGGAAGTGCTCCTCTTGGCCCCACAAGGAAAGATTAAGTCTCCCGTTCCCTGGCCTTCCGCTCCTACCCGTCCCACGTGACTCTCCTGAAAACCCTTTCCCGCAACTTGCCTTTAGAACATAAGAACATAAGAATTAGGAACAGGAGTAGGCCATCCAGCCCCTCGAGCCTGCTCCACCATTCAACAAGATCATGGCTGATCTGGCCGTGGACTCAGCTCCACTTACCCGCCCGCTCCCCGTAACCCTTAATTCCCTTATTGGTTAAAAATCTATCTATCTTTGACTTGAATACATTCAATGAGCTAGCCTCAACTGCTTCCTTGGGCAGAGTATTCCACAGATTCACAACCCTCTGGGAGAAGAAATCTTTTCTCAACTCGGTTTTAAATTGGTTCCCCCGTATTTTGAGGCTGTGCCCCCTAGTTCTAGTCTCCCCGACCAGTGGAAACAACCTCTCTGCCTCTATCTTGTCTATCCCTTTCATGATTTTAAATGTTTCTATAAGATCACCCCTCATCCTTCTGAACTCCAAGGAGTAAAGACCCAGTCTACTCAATCTATCATCATAAGGTAACCTCCTCATTTCTGGAATCAGCCTAGTGAATCGTCTCTGTACCCCTTCCAAAGCTAGTATATCCTTCCTTAAGTAAGGTGACCAAAACTGCACGCAGTACTCCAGGTGCGGCCTTACCAATACCTTATACAGTTGCAGCAAGACCTCCCTGCTTTTGTACTCCATCCCTTTCGCAATGAAGGCCAACATTCCATTAGCCTTCCTGATTACCTGCTGCACCTGCAAACTAACCTTTCTTGCCGACAAGCTTCCCTTTGCCGCAGGTGGCGGTCTCGTGCCGCTTGGACTTCTGCTCCCGCCCGTCGGACAGCTGCCACTTCCTGGTCAATGGCATGCAGGTGAGGCCCAGGAGTTAATATAGCCCGGGCCTCACACTGCTGATGTCAGGCGCGTTTGGTGCTCAGCTCGTGCCCCACCATCACATCCCCCCGCTCGTCCAAATCCTGTTCCTGGTTCAAATTCCCCCTTTTGTCTATTGCCTACCAGCTTTCTCCATGTTAATCTTGATTCCCAATGAATGGTTGCAGAGAACAAATGATCGTGGATGTTTCTAAGAATAATTCTTGCATGAGCAAGAATGGTAGTCTTCGAAACGGAAAATGACTTTGTTTTTGTTAACAGCTTTATGTTTTTCTGGGCTTCCTTATCTACAGTATGTTCATTTGGAAGCAGTGTAAATTTGTGAGCAGACTGATTCCTGGGCATTGCTGACATGTAGAGACTTGTTTAGTATCTGCATGCCACATTATCCAGCAATGCCCTGTCCCGAGAGAACAGTCAGGAACCACATGCAAAAGTTGTTGCTACGAGGCATGAGCCAGCAATCCGCTGAATTTCAAAGTGATAGGTTGGTCAATGGCTATGAAGTAGTTACTATTGAAGAGTACTATCAGATATAAATAATAAATAAATATTAATCCAGTTATTAAGATCAGTTCACAATATTTTTTTCAATAAAATATACTCTAGAAATGTGCAATAATATAATGAAGTATGCTTTCTGTAAAAGGCCGCTTTGCCTCGATAATTCTGTTTATGTTATGTGTTTCTTCCAGCATCACTTCAGCATCATACCTAGTTACAGCGAGTTTAAACTTTAAACATAAACTTTGTCCCTCTCAAAACTAAATGGGCATGCATTATTTGGCCATCGTTTATTTATATTTAAAATAGCAAACTTATTATTGATCGTTTTACAAACGTACGGAATTGATGGGCAGGAAAAGACCAGCTGGTCCATCAAGCCTACATGAAGGACCATGATGGCCGGAGCATCACGATTAAACCCTTCTATCCACCAACCACAGCCAAGTAATCTCCTTGGAGAGGCAGAAAAACTGAGAAAACAAACAGCATTTTTCAAGGGAAACTAGGACTGTGCAATAAATGCCGGCCTTTCCAGCGATGCACACAGAATGAATATAAAAAAATATATATTCTTTCCAAAATAATATATAAATACAAATAAAATATAAATGGTAGATCTCAAAGCGTGTTTCGCCTTTCTCCATTCCAAAATATCGCCCCCTTTCTCCTGCAAACAGTGGCGATGCTAACTGTCCATTACCTCATTCATGCCCTCATGGTCTTTGTGCCGTTCTAGTCACTGATATTTCGATGAGGTTTAATGGCAGATGTGTTAAGATTTGCCTACTATGTTCTGTGAAAAAGATCCAGCTGTACAATGATAGATTTTGGTTGTGCCAAACTTTGGTTGTGTCCACAAAGAGCATTTGGAGTTGGATAACACTCAAGAGTAGGATGAAGAATACTTCGGGGCCCCTCCGCACCCCCAACACAACCCCATCCCCCAGTCCATTAAAACACTTGCAACAGCAAGTGTCAGTATTGATATTGTTTCCGATTCTGCCTCGCCCCTTTCTGACAATCGTTTTAATTGCTGGAGTACCATGGTGAGTGTTACCGGGGGCCCCATATTTGCCCAGGGGCCCTGGACATGGGGCTCAAAGGCTCGTTGCTGGATGCACCCTAGCAACACTAAAGTGAACAACTGGTGGTTCCTCTGGTGGGGAGTCCAGAACAAGGGGAATAACCTAAACGGTAGAGCTGATGTTAGGAAGCACTTCTTTGCACAAAAATTAAGAGAAATCTGGAACTCTCTTCCCTAAAAAGCTGTTGAGGCTGGGAGTCAATTGAAAGTTTCAAAAATGAGATTGATAGATTTTTGTTAGCCAAGGGTATTAAAAGATATGGAACCAAGGTGGGTAAATGGAGTGAAGCTTAAAAAATGGAGCCATGATCTAATTTAATGGTGGAACAGGCTCAAGGGACTGAATGACCTACTGCTGTTCCTGTGTGGCTATGCCAGATTTTCACTAGTGACGGTAAATGGCAGGAATAATTGAAAGTGATGAATTAAAAATGACTAACATTAAAGCGTATTTACTTAAGTGGAATTTTTTCTATAGTGTCTTGTTACGTAAAGGGACAGCACTAATGGCAGAGCCTAGATTGCAAGGTCCAGCAGATTATTCAGCTACTAGCATCCTAGCCCTCTTGACCTTAACTTGACTTCATCCAGTGTCCACACACGCAACCTTTACAACAAAGGTCATTGGTTCGATCCTTCCCAGTGACACCAAGACAGACCGCAGCGCATATTTCCTCCTCTGCTGCTGTCCTGCTTGCGATCAGTTAACTCAGCACAGATCAAGGATGCAGCCTAGGATCTTCCCAATCTCTGTGGCTCTGTACCAAATTATACATTACGTTTAACCACTTGAGATACTGCAGACCCTGTCAAAATATTTTTAACCTGTACTGCAACTAAATTCAACGGACAGATTGCAAGAATATTCAGAGAAAAGAGGGTTTTTTTTTTTAAGGTATTTCTTTTGACTTCATTAATATAAAATGATTTTATTCTGTGAACAAGGTGTAGTCACACTAAAATCTACATTAGGAATGGAATGTGTCTGGCTCAATCCCTTGGCATTGATTGAGAAGTGTCGCCTCATCAAAGCGATTGTTCTCAGAAAGTGAAGTTCATTACGTTAACTATTTCCATCCTGGCCTGGCCAAAACTCTTCTGCTGCACTCTCACTTTCCATTGCATTATTGAAATTCTTGCTCTCGGACTGTAGTAATTAAATGAAGTATCAACTGAGGCAGACTCAACTTTCCTCCTGAGCTTATAACAGTTCTGCTGAACCTATACCCAAGAACACAACCTTTTGCCTGCTTTGCACATAATCTTAGAGGTCTAACAATCTTAAGTTAGGATATGTGTCAAACACAGCGTCCGTTATCCAGTTAGTCCCACGCGCCAGCTCTTTCCCCATAGCAGTGCAAATTTTCTCCCTTCAAGTATGTATCCAATTCCCTTTTGAAAGTTACTACTGAATCTGCTTCCACCGCCCTTTCAGGCAATGCATTCCAAATCGCAACAACTCGCTTTCTTATCATTGTACTAATTCCTGCACTGACCTAGGCCATTTTCTGAAAAGTTTTCATTGGTAAATTCTGGCTGCACAAAAGTTATGCCAAAGTTAATTTTCTTAAATTTAAAAAAATCGTATTTCCTCATAATAACATCAGTGCATGTGGCATTGGGGTATTGGGAGGGGAAAGTATTGAGGCACTTGTATGGATATAAATTGAAATCATAAGAACATAAGAAATAGGAATAGGAGTAGGCCATACGGCTCCTCGAGCCTGCTCTGCCATTCAATAAGATCATGGCCGATCCGATCATGGACTCAAGTCCACTTCCCTGCCCGCTCTCCATAACCCTTTATCCCCTTATCGTTTAAGAAACTGTCTATTTCTGTCTTAAATTTATTCAATGTCCCAGCTTCCACAGCTCTCTGAGGCAGCAAATTCCACAGATTTACAACCCTCTGAGAGAAGAAATTTCTCCTCATCAAAGTTTTAAATGGGTGGCCCCTTATTCTAAGATCATGTCCTCTAGTTCTAGTCTCCCCCATCAGTGGAAATATCCTCTCTGCATCCACCTTGTCGAGCCCCTTCATAATCTTATACGTTTCGATAAGATCACCTCTCATTCTTCTGAATTGCAATGAGTAGCGGCCCAACCTACTCAACCTTTCCTCATAAGTCAACCCCCTCATCTCTGGAATCAATCTAGTGAACCTTCTCTGAACTGCCGCCAAAGCAAGTATATCCTTTCGTAAATATGGAAACCAAAACTGCACGCAGTATTCCAGGTGTGGCCTCACCAATACCCTGTATAGCTGTAGCAAGACTTCCCTGCCTTTATACTCCATCCCCTTTGCAATAAAGGCCAAGATTCCATTGAATCCGTGAGAAGTACAAGAAGCTCCCAAACTGTTCCCCTTAACCTGGACATTGTTTGTATGATTGACAATTGCAGTGCAGAATTAAGATGGCTGCATAATAAGCAGTACACTTATTTAGCACTTTAGCCTTTGCCATTGACGGGCATGTAATAATATACATTTCTTTTAGGGAAATGCAACCTTCGATGTTCACTAAACCATTAACATTTGTGTATCTACTTCTCTCCCTCTTCTCCATTAAGATCCGGCTTAAAAGCTAGCTCTTTGACCCAGATTTTAGTCACCTGTTGTAATGTCTCCTTCTTTTGCTCTGTGTTAATTTTTCTCTAATTACACTCCTGTAAAGCATCTTGGGACTTTTTACTATGTTAAAGATGCCGTATAAATGACAGTTGTTGTTGGTAATCTCTTCACATAAAGGACAGGGGACAATTATATAACTGCCAAACACACTTATTTAGGAGGAGGCCCGAGACCACATTTCAAGCTCGTTTTCTTAATCCTCTGCCTTCCTATTGCTCTCCAAACCCTTTTACTTTTTCCTGGAGAGAACCCTACCAAACTACATCTGTTTCATGTAGACTTCAGCAACTGTACAGAATCGTACACAGGCCTGAAAGGTTATAAACTGCACAAAAAGGAAGATTGCAATACAAACCTAAATATAGCTCTGCACAGTCAGGGACGATACTTAAAACGCAGAGACATATGCCAGGCACTGGTAGCGGTTTGTTAAACGTGGAGGTTAAGATAAATGCGGGGAGGATTTCGTTTCCGAGCTTTAATCGTGCGAGTATTTAAGACTGGGCCACCATTACGGATCGAAATTACAATCAGCAGGGAATCAAAAATTGCAGAGGAGGGGAATTGGGGCCAGGAGGAGGAGGGGAAGTGGAGCCTAGCCAGAATGGAAGCTCAGAAAGACAAACCTTTGGGCATTAAATGGAAAAAGCCTTGCAGCTTCGAGACTGGAGCCCTACTTAAGATTCTGCGCGTTGAGAAATTTTGGTTCAAGTTGCACTCCAGATTCAGCATGTGATGTGAGGCATCCTTTGATAAATGCTGGTGGAACTAGGAACTGTGTAGATAAAAAGATAGATCACCCAGACATTTTTTTTTAAACCCTACATACTGATTTAAAAGGGACAGAATCACAAAACAGTTTGTTACTTTCTTTCAAAGTGTTGCATTAAACAAATTTGCTAATTCAGCAAATCAATCAGCAAATTTCTACTTTGCAAGATGGTTGGATAGCGAACAACCTCATAAGGCTAATTTTGAAAGCTGCATAACCTGTGAGAGTCTGAATACAGTAAATTGTTTCCAGACCAACACTTCCCTCTTTGATTTTGCCTTGTACTTTACCCAAAAACCCTTCTCATGCTGCCACCTTGTGATTCTCAGTGAGCAACAGCACTTTCATGAAATACTGTACTTCCCCCTACTTATTGCCATTCACTTCCTGCATTGGTCATTCAGTTCCTGGGCCAGAGAGTATTATATTAACTCTTTATATTCTATTCCTCATAGAATATACACTTTATATTCTATTCTTTATATTTTATTCTGCAGTAAAGTAAGCATATAATTCTCAGCACAGAATGTCTTCAAAGACTATTTTTCTAATACAGCTCTGATCCTTGGTAGATTTACAATTAGAAAATGTTCAGATCCATAAGAAATCAATTGATTCTCAAAATTCTTTTGAGTAAATAATCCAGTTTGGTGCTGGTATGCTATTTATTCTGATTTCATATCCGCACTCCCAACAACAGGAATTTCGGAATGCCTGACAAACACCTAACACTCATCCTTGACCGCACATACATTCATGTTGCCGGCCAATCCCTTTTGAACTCGGCAGGCTGTTTTCAGCATCGACCAAGCTGTGAGTGTGAGGATCGAAGATTGACCAGTACATGTCTGGTTTCCAATTGCTGCGTTAAAAAATTGCGGTACATGTGCACGATAGGTCCATTTTGCATTTGTACACACGAGAAGCCCTACTGTGTGCATGTGAGATCACGCATGCAAAATCTGCTTTGTAATACAGCATCCCTGTTCAATTTTGGACGAGGAAAAAGAAGTCTGCCTGCAAACAATAAAATCAGGGCCCTATGGGGACAGGTTATGTTAGTGCGCCAATGTGCTGTGTCATGGTATGTTAAGATATCTGATTCCTCAGACCTTGGTGTTAAATAGGCATTCAGGGGAAAATGGTGATTAGGAAACCAGGCACTTGTCACAGGGAAATGATGGAGTTGTGGTGGGGGAGTTGTGGTGGGGAGAGTTGTGGTGGGGGAGTTGTGGTGGGGGAGTTATGGTGGGGGAGTTGGGAGGGGGGAGTTGTGGTGGGGGAGTTGGGAGAGGGGAGTTGGGAGGGGGGAGTTGTGGTGGGGGAGTTGTGGTGGGGGAGTTGGGAGGGGGGAGTTGTGGTGGGGGAGTTGGGAGAGGGGAGTTGGGAGGGGGGAGTTGTGGTGGGGGAGTTGTGGTGGGGGAGTTGTGGTGGGGGGAGTTGTGGTGGGGGAGTTGGGAGGGGGGAGTTGGGAGGGGGGAGTTGTGGTGGGGGAGTTGTGGTGGGGGAGTTGGGAGGGGGGAGTTGTGGTGGGGGAGTTGTGGTGGGGGAGTTGTGGTGGGGGAGTTGGGAGGGGGGAGTTGTGGTGGGGGAGTTGTGGTGGGGGGAGTTGTGGTGGGGGGGTTGGGAGGGGGGAGTTGTGGTGGGGGAGTTGTGGTGGGGGGAGTTGTGGTGGGGGAGTTGTGGTGGGGGAGTTGTGGTGGGGGAGTTGTGGTGGGGGGAGTTGTGGTGGGGGAGTTGTGGTGGGGGAGTTGGGAGGGGGGAGTTGTGGTGGGGGAGTTGTGGTGGGGGAGTTGTGGTGGGGGAGTTGTGGTGGGGGAGTTGTGGTGGGGGAGTTGTGGTGGGGGAGTTGTGGTGGGGGAGTTGTGGTGGGGGAGTTGGGAGGGGGGAGTTGGGAGGGGGGAGTTGTGGTGGGGGAGTTGTGGTGGGGGAGTTGTGGTGGGGGAGTTGGGAGGGGGGAGTTGTGGTGGGGGAGTTGTGGTGGGGGAGTTGGGAGGGGGGAGTTGTGGTGGGGGAGTTGTGGTGGGGGAGTTGTGGTGGGGGAGTTGGGAGGGGGGAGTTGGGAGGGGGGAGTTGTAGTGGGGGAGTTGTGGTGGGGGAGTTGTGGTGGGGGAGTTGTGGTGGGGGAGTTGTGGTGGGGGAGTTGTGGTGGGGGAGTTGGGAGGGGGGAGTTGTGGTGGGGGAGTTGGGAGGGGGGAGTTGGGAGGGGGGAGTTGTGGTGGGGGAGTTGTGGTGGGGGAGTTGTGGTGGGGGAGTTGTGGTGGGGGAGTTGGGAGGGGGGAGTTGTGGTGGGGGAGTTGTGGTGGGGGAGTTGTGGTGGGGGAGTTGTGGTGGGGGAGTTGTGGTGGGGGAGTTGGGAGGGGGGAGTTGTGGTGGGGGAGTTGGGAGGGGGGAGTTGGGAGGGGGGAGTTGTGGTGGGGGAGTTGGGAGGGGGGAGTTGTGGTGGGGGAGTTGTGGTGGGGGAGTTGGGAGGGGGGAGTTGTGGTGGGGGAGTTGGGAGGGGGGAGTTGTGGTGGGGGAGTTGGGAGGGGGGAGTTGTGGTGGGGGAGTTGTGGTGGGGGAGTTGGGAGGGGGGAGTTGTGGTGGGGGAGTTGGGAGGGGGGAGTTGGGAGGGGGGAGTTGTGGTGGGGGAGTTGTGGTGGGGGAGTTGTGGTGGGGGAGTTGTGGTGGGGGAGTTGTGGTGGGGGAGTTGGGAGGGGGGAGTTGTGGTGGGGGAGTTGGGAGGGGTGAGTTGTGGTGGGGGAGTTGGGAGGGGGGAGTTGTGGTGGGGGAGTTGTGGTGGGGGAGTTGGGAGGGGGGAGTTGTGGTGGGGGAGTTGGGAGGGAGGAGTTGTGGTGGGGGAGTTGGGAGGGGGGAGTTGTGGTGGGGGAGTTGTGGTGGGGGAGTTGTGGTGGGGGAGTTGTGGTGGGGGAGTTGGGAGGGGGGAGTTGGGAGGGGGGAGTTGGGAGGGGGGAGTTGTGGTGGGGGAGTTGTGGTGGGGGAGTTGGGAGGGGGGAGTTGTGGTGGGGGAGTTGGGAGGGGGGAGTTGGGAGGGGGGAGTTGGGAGGGGGGAGTTGTGGTGGGGGAGTTGGGAGGGGGGTCGGGTGGAAGCGGGGGGAGTAAGATTGCCAACTCTGGTTTGACATATTCCTGGAAGTTTTATCACATGACCTCGTGCTCCCTAGCACCCGTCCCCCACACTTTTCACAAGATAATTACAAATGAGAAAAGCCACATGGCCCACCTTTGGTCATCCATCTCGAAAGACCCTAAAATCTCCCCATTTCAGCAACCAATTGTTTCTTAATGATTCCAGCGTTTTTGCTGCCACTAGTGCATTCCATGTGTCGATCGCTCTTTGTGTGAGGAAGAACTTCCCGATATCAGGCCTACATTTACGCTGTCCTAGTGATGACCAGTGTCTACCGCTCCTCTCACAATTTAAAGTCATTTTCCAAATTTGCCTTTTCCACGCAATTTACTACCTTGTATCATGTACACCTCAATAAGATCAACTCTCACACATCTTCTTTCAAGGCTGAAAAGCCCAGTTGGCCTCCTTTGCATCCCCTGGTAGTGCCTCCGGCAGGGGGCGATAATGGGTCGCTAATGGCTCTGTGCCCGAGCACGGCGAGAGTACCGACGCCCGCGAAATTCCTGTGGAGGTTTGCGCCGGTGGTAGCCCCTAGCGCCACAATTTCCTGCGCCCGGAGATCGTGACATTGTGCTGTGCATCACTGGGTGACAACACCGGCAGCTGCGGGAGGCATTGTTAGGGGGGCCGGCCGTGGGGGGGGGGGTGGTATTTAAAGCCGATGATGGTTGTGTCAATAAAAAATGTTTCTGAATCCCTTAGGTCAACGTTTCAGCATTTACTTCGGCCGCGATCGATCAGCCCTGCACTCTGTTAGATCGCCGCGAATCACGGCTGCCGTCGGCACTGCGGGAATCGACTTCGTGCAGAGTCTGCAGCAATGGCCCATCCTTTTAAGGAAGAGAAGGAGCCTCCATTCCCAGCAGCACTGCCCTCTTGCCGGCTTTAGCGGCTCTAAGGGAAGTGGTAGCGCTTGATTTAGCGCTCCTAAACCGGGAGTTCGCGTCTGAGTCCCGCGCATAGCGCCCGGTGATACTTTTTGCGCTACCCACAAAAGTTATCGCCCTAAATGGGGCGCTATCCAATTTCTCCCCCGCCAAGTCTTTCCGGGCTCTCCTCATAACTTAAGACACTTGGGATCAACCTTGTGACTCTTCTTTGCGCTGTTTCCTGTGTTAGATTGTTTCCTTTGTGCCTTGGTGACCAGAGCACTGAACCGTTTCATCATGACTTCCTCTGACTTAATACTCCAATGTTTTGTTTCTCACTCTTCGTCATTGATGTAAAGTAGAACCCCGGTGCATTCCACTTAGTATTCCCCAGCATAACTCCTGCAAATACCTGCTCTTTTCTACCCTTCATACAGTTGCCTATCCATTCCAAGGTTTACCCTGAATCCCTGCAGCTTTGAGCGTAACTAATAGGCTTTTATGTGCAACTCTGTCAAATGCAATTTGGAAGACTAAGGGGGGAGCAATTGAGGAGCGCCAAATCAAGTGATCCCCTTCCTTCCTGGAGCGCAATCGGCAGCAGACGGGGCGATAGCTGTGCAGTGCTCCCGCATATAAAGGTTCATTCCCTCCCTTAAAGGGAAGGGTCATCGCTGCAGGCTCTGCAAAAAAAAACTTACCTCTCCCCAACAGCAGCCGCGATCTTGCCCGATCAGCCCGATGCAGTCAAGCAGAGTGCCGGGCTGATCGATCGCGGGCAGAAAAGACCGACCAGAAATCTGAAAGAGAGAAGGTAATTTTTTTCTTTTACTTACCCTTGGCCACCTGGCCTTTAAGTCTCGCCCCTGAAGCGCCTGGCCTCCTGATAGACACCTCCTGCAGCTGCCGGTGTTTTCGCCCGGCGATGCAGCAGGGGGTTAAACCTAAGTTCGGGTCTGGCGCACTCTGGAGCGGGGTCGCCCGATAACGTCACAATCTCCGGGTGAAGGAGATCGCGGTGCAACGCCACACCAAACCTGTCACCGACTATGGCGGGAGTTGATGTTATCGCCGCGCCCAGTCGGAAACCGGTTAACGCCCTGTTATCATCCCCCCCCCCAGAGGCAATAATGGGAGGTGTGAAGGAGGCCAATTTCTAGGCTAGATACATACAACAAATATTTACATTTATACAGTGCATTTAACGTAGTAAAACATCCCAAAGCACTTAACAAGAGCGATATCAGTAAAAAAGTTTTGACATGAAATCACAGAAGGCGAGGTGACTGTCAATTCCCCCCAAAAAACTCAAAGAGGTCATTTTATGCGGCAGTTCCCAGCTACAGTGGCAAATGTGGAGAAAACCGATGGGTGAAATGATAAAGCTTGCGTGAACAGTAGCATAGCTGTAGCATCACCGGACTGGTAATCCAGCTCCCTGGACAAATGATCCAGAGATACGAGCTCAAATCCCACCACGGCAGCTGGGGAATTTAAATTCAGTTAATTAAATAAATCTGGAATAAAAAGCTAGTGTCGGTAATGGTAACCATGAAACCACCGATCTTCGTAAAAACCCACTAATGTCCGTCAGGAAAGGAAATCTGCCGTCCTTACCCCGGTCTGGCCTATATATGACTCCAGACCCACAGCAATGTGGTTGCCTCTGAAATGGTCCAGCGAGCTGTGCACAACTGCTACAAAAAACAATAATAAGAATAAAACTGGACGGACCACCCAGCATCGACCTCGGCACCAGCTACGGACACGACAATGGTGCACCCAGTCCAGTCGTCTTTCTCATCGACATCTGGGGACTTGTGCCAAAATTGGGAGAGCTGTCCCACAGACTAGTCAAGCAACAGCCTGACAAAGTCACACTCACAGAATCATAACTTTCAGTCACTGAACCCTGGCAGGACAGACCCACCAGGGGTGGTGGCACAGTGGTCTACAGTCAGGAGTGGGTGGCCCTGGGGGTCCTCAACATTGTATCCGGACACCATGAAGTCTAATGGCTTCAGGTCAAGCAGAGGCAAGGAAGCCTCCTGCTGATTACCACCTACCGCCCTCCCTCAGCTGGTGAATCAGTGCTCCTCCATGTTGAACACCACTTGGAAGAAGCACTGAGAGTAGCAAGGACACAGAATGTACTCTGGGCAGGGGGGGACTTCAATGTCCATCACCCAGAGTGGCTCGGTAGCACCACTACTGACCGAGCTGGCCGAGTCCTGAAGGACATAGCTACCAGACTGGGCCTGCAGCAGGTAGTGAAAGAATCAACACAAAGGAAAAATCTACTTGACCTTGTCCTCACCAAAACTACCTGTCGCAGATGCATCTGTACATGGCAGCATTGATAGCAGTGATCACCGCACAGTCATTGTGGAATCGAAGCCCCGTCTTCACAATAAAGACACCCTCCACATCGTGTTGTGTGGCACTACCACCGTGCTAAATGGGATAGATTCAGAACAGATCTAGCAGCTCAAAACTGGGCATCCATGAGGCACTGTGGGCTATCAGCAGCAGCAGAATTTTATTCCACCACAATCTGTAGCCTCATGTCCCAACATTTCCCTCACTCTACCATTACCATCAAACCAGGGCGCCAACCCTGGTTCACGGAGGAGTGCAGAAGAGCATGCCAGGAGCAGCACCAGGTAAACCTAAAAATGAGGTCCCAACCTGGGGAAGCTGCAACACAGGATTACATGCATGTGAAGCAGCAGAAACAGCATGCTATAAACAGCTAAGCGATCCCACAATCCATGGATCAGATCAAAGCTCTGTAGTCCTGCCACATCCGGCTCCATGAATGTCCCCATCTTCAATGATGGCGGAGCCCAGCACGCGTGCAAAAGACAAGGCTGAAGCGTTTGGAACCATCTTCAGCCAGAACTGCCGAGTGTATGATCCATATCGGCCTCCTGCTGATGTGCCCACCATCACAGAAGTCAGTCTTCAGCCAATTCGATTCATTCCACGTGATATCAAGAAATGGCTGAATGCACTGTATACAGCAAAGGCTATGGGTCCCGACAAAATCCCGGCTGTTGTGCTGAAGACTTGTGCCCCAGACCTAACTGCACCTCTAGCCAAGCTGTTCCAGTACAGCTACAACACTGGCATCAATCCGACAATGTGGAAAACTGCCCAGGTATGTCCTGTCCACAAAAAGCAGGACAAATCCAATCCGGCCAATTACCATCCCATCAGTCTACTCTCAATCACCAGCAAAGTGATGGAAGGTGTCGTCAACAGTACGATCAAGCGGCAATTAGTCACCAATAACCTGATGCCATTTAGGTTCCGCCAGAAGCACTCGGCTCCAGACCTCATTACAGCCTTGGTCCAAACATGGACAAAAGAGCTGAATTCCACAGGTGAGGTGAAAGTGACTGCCCTCGACATCAAGGCAGCATTTGACCGAATGTGGCATCAAGGAGCCCTAGTAAAACTGAGATCATGGGAATCAGGAGGAAAACTCTCCACTGGCTGGAGTCATACCAAGCACAAAGAAAGATGGTTGTGGTGGTTGGAGGTCAGTCATCACAGCCCCAGGACATCGCTGCAGGAGTTCCTCAGAGTAGTGTCCTAGGCCCAACCATCTTCAGTTGCTTCATTAATGACCTTCCTTCCATCATAAGGTCAGACGTGGGGATGTTCGCTGATGACTGCACAGTGTTGAGTTCCATTCGCAACTCCTCAGATAATGGAGCAGTCCATGCCCGTATACAGCAAGTCCTCCTCCGTTTAGGCTGCCCCCAAAAGTTTGTCGCTATCCTCCGCCTGCTCCACGACGACATGCAGGCCGTGATCCTGACCAACGGATCCACCACAGACCCAATCCACATTCGGACCGGGGTCAAGCAGGGCTGCATCATCACGCCAACCCCTCTTCTCGATCTTCCTCACTGCAATGTTCCACCTTATACTCAACAAGCTCCCCGCTGGAATGGAACTAAACTATAAAACCAGTGGGAAACTGTTCAACATCCATCGCCTCCAGGCCAGATCCAAGACCGTCCCATTCTCTGTCGTTGAGCTACAGTAAGCGGATGACGCTTGCGTCTGCGCACATTCAGAGACTGAACTCCAAGTCATCGTCGACATCTTAACCGAGGCGTACGAAAGCACGGGCTTTGCGCTAAACATCCGTAAGACAAAGGTCCTCCACCAACCTGACCCCGCCACACAGCACTGCTCCCCAGTAATCATGATCCATGGCATGGCCTTGGACAACGTGGACCACTTTCCATACATTGGGAGCCTATCATCAGCAAGGACAAACATCGACGATGAGGTTCAACACCATCTCCAATGTGCCAGCGCAGCCTTCGGCCACCTGAGGAAGAGAGTGTTCGAAGATCAGGCTCTCAAATTTGGCATGAAGCTTATGGTCTACAAGGCTGTAGTGATACCCGCCCTCCTGTATGGCTCAGAGCCGTGGACCATACAAGACTCCCAAAGTAAGTGCTCTACTCGGAACTCCTACACGGCAAGCGAGCCCAGGTGGGCAGAAGAAACGTTTCAAGGACACCCTCAAAGCCTCCTTGATAAAGTGCAACATCCCCACCGACACCTGGGAGTCCCTGGCCAAAGACCGCCCTAAGTGGAGGAAGAGCATCCGGGAGGGCGCCGAGCACCTCGAGTCTCGTTGCCGAGAGCCTGCAGAAAACAAGCGCAGGCAGCGGAAGGAGTGTGCGGCAAACCAGACTCCCCACCCACCCTTTCCTTCAACAACTGTCTGTTCCACCTGTGACAGAGACTGTAATTTCCGAATTGGACTGTTCAGTCACCTGCGAACTCACTTTTGAGGTGGAAGCAAGTCTTCCTCGATTTTGAGGGACTGCCTATGATGATGATTGTCACGTATCTTACATTATTATATATAATTGTATCCCAACATGCTATACATGACTGTAATAAGATATGACCTGTAACCACCAGCATACCTTACCACCAGGGGTGCACTTGCAAGAGACAGGTATACAAGCACAGGTCTCAGGCAAGTGCAGCATTCCAGAGCTGTGAAATAAAGGTGCAGGTCGGGAGTGACCTTGACTTCACTACATGCCTCGTGTGAATCTGTACTGAGGGGACAGGACTTTACAGTGGCGACAAGTTACGGGATTACAGAATCCACAGAATGGCAAACAATGGATCAGATGAAAAGTACAATGCTGGAAACAATTGGGAGGACTTTATAGAAAGGCTCCAGCAAAGCTTTGTAACCAAAGACTGGTTAGGCGACGATAAGGCAGACAAGAGAAGAGCCCATCTCTTGACCAGCTGTGGCTCGAAAACATACGCTTTAATGAAGGATCTGCTGGCACCTGAGAAACCAGCAAGCAAGTCGTTTGAAGAATTGAGCACACTGGTAAGAGACCACCTGAAGCCAGCGAGCAGCCTATACATGGCCAGACACAGGTTTTACAACTACAGACGCTGTGTGGGCCAGAGCATACCCGACTTCGTGGCGGAACTTCGGAGGTTGGCTAGTTTATGTGAGTTCGCCGATGAACTAAGGAGAGAAATGCTGAGAGACTTTTTCATTGAAGGAATAGGCCACGCAGGCATATTCCGAAAGCTCATAGAGACCAAGAACCTGACCTTAGAGGCAGCAGCACTGGTTGCACAGACATTGTTGGTAGGGGAAGAAGAAATGAGGTTGATTTACAATGCAGGTATGACAACTAACGAAATAATGGAACAAGGAGTTCACAGCATTAAACAAGCTGCTATCCCCACACACAGACAAAACCGGGAGAACAGGCTCTCGACAGCAGGCAGAAGCCATCAAGGGCCACAGGAACGGCTGTTCACACCTCATCAACCCACAATGCGAGCAATCAACTACAAATTGAGAGAAGCTCAAGAGAGATCAGCCAGACGCAGCTCATTCTTTGGGAACAATGAAAGCGGTCTGTGCTGGAGTTGTGGGGTTGGGCACTCGGCAAGGGGATGTCGATTTCAGCAGGCTGTTTACAGGAACTGTGAATATACAGGGCATTTGGCCCGCATGTGCAAAAAAACGGAAGCTTGGCTGGTATATGAATCGGATGGGTCGGAAAGTGGACCATAAGACGGTGGGGACAGTACCCGGGACACCGATGTGCAGCGGGTCAACACGATCAATGGCCGACAGGACGCCTCCTATAATGATGAGGGTCCTACTCAACGGGATACCTGTCAACATGGAGCTGGATACGGGTGCTCAACA
The DNA here is from genome assembly GCF_044704955.1 of Pristiophorus japonicus. NCBI lineage: Eukaryota > Metazoa > Chordata > Chondrichthyes > Pristiophoridae > Pristiophorus > Pristiophorus japonicus. Next base: position 315,355,317 of record NC_091979.1, read on the forward strand.
ATTTGAACAACACTGGCTGCATAAAAGAGACAGACCAAAAATCACAAGGATCGACACCAAACTAAGGACCTATACCAAAGAAATCGTACCAGTCCTCGGCAGCGCCATGCTCTCTGTAACACACAAAGGAACAGTGAACCGACTTCCCCTGTGGATTGTCCCCGGAGACGCCCCAGCACTGCTGGGGAGAAGCTGGCTGGCAAAACTAAACTGGAAATGGGATGATGTCCATGCCATGTCATTAGAGGAAAGGGCCTCCTGCTCAACAGTTAGAAAGCGATTTAAACAGCTCTTTCAGCCAGGTGTGTGCACTTTCAAAGGGGCCAAAGTCAAAATCTACATCACACAGGATGCTAGACCGGTCCATCACAAGGCCAGAGCTGTACCCGATGTGATGAGGGAAAAGATTGAACACGAACTAGACAGGCTTCTGCGGGAAGGCATTATATCACCTGTTTAATTTAGTGACTGGGCAAGTCCCATCGTCCCAGTCATGAAGCCTGATGGATCCCTATGAATCTGTGGGGACTACAAATCTACCATAAACAGAGTCTCCCAACAGAACCAGTACCCGCTGCCCAGAGCAGAGGACTTATTTGCCACATTGGCTGGAGGTAAACTTTTCTCAAAACTAGACCTCACATCTGCGTATATGACACGAGAATTGACCGAAGAATCCAAGCTACTCACCACCATCAACACACATCGAGGACTTTTCATGTACAATTGATGCCCATTCGGCATCAGGTCGGCAGCTGCCATATTCCAGCGCAACATGGTGAGTCTGCTCAAGTCCATCCCGGGGACGGTTGTATTACAAGACGACATACTTATCACGGGCAGGGACACCGACTCCCATCTCCGTAATTTGGAGGAAGTACTAAAGCGGTTGGATCGGGTAGGCCTACGAGTCAAGAAATCCAAGTGCCTGTTTCTCGCACCCGAGGTTGAATTTTTGGGCAGAAGGATTGCCGCTGATGGAATCCGCCCAACAGAGTCCAAAACAGAAGCAATTTGCCTGGCACCCAGGCCCTGGAATGTCTCAGAACTGCATGCCTTTCTCGGGCTACTCAATTACTTTGGGAACTTTATGCAGAACTTAAGCATGCTGCTGGAGCCTCTCCGCGTGCTACTCAGGAAGGGGTGCGATTGGTTTCGGGGGGACGCCCAGGAACGCGCCTTCAATAAGGTACGCAACTTTCTGTGTTCCAACAGTGTTTTGACTTTCTTTGACCCAGGTAAAAAGTTAGTTCTCACATGCGATGCGTCAGCATATGGGGTCGGGTACGTTTTACAACATGTCAATAGTGCGGGCAAATTACAACCCATAGCTTATGCCTCCAGGCCACTTTCGCGGGCGGAGCGCGGGTACGGAATGGTAGAGAAGGAGGCGCTCGCGTGCGTGTATGGTGTCAAAAAGATGCACCAATACCTTTTCGGGGCCAAGTTCGCATTAGAAACCGACCACAGGCCCCTCATGTCCCTCCTATCCGAGAGCAAGGCAATAAATGCCAACGCCTCGGCGCGAATTCAACGGTGGGCACTCATGCTGGCACCCTACGACTATACCATAAGGCACAGACCAGGCACAGATAACTGTGCCGACGCGCTCAGCAGGCTACCCCTGGCGACCACGGAAGAGTCTGACGAACAGGACTGTGAGATAGTCATGGCAATCAATGCCTTTGAGTCCACAGGTTCGCCCATGACGGCTCACCAAATCAGAGTCTGAACGGCCAACAACCCCACGTTATCCTTAGTAAAAAGATGTGTCCTAACCGGTGACTGGGCAGAGGCTCGCGATGCCTGCCCCGAGGAATTAAAACCCTCTCACAGGCGCATGCATGAGCTATCACTACAAGCAGACTGCCTGATGTGGGGCAGCCGAGTAGTCATGCCTCTGCGAGGCAGAGAGGCATTTGTCCGGGAGCTCCACCGCGAGCACCCGGGGATCGTTCTCATGAAGGCCATTGCCAGATCCCATGTCTGGTGGCCTGGTATTGACGCGGACTTGAAGCTCTGCATCCGAAGGTGCACCATTTGTGCCCAACTCAGCAATGCCCCCAGGGAGGCTCCACTGAGCCCCTGGCCCTGGCCTACCAAACCGTGGTCGCGGGTGCACGTAGACTATGCAGGCCCATTCATGGGCAAAATGTTCCTCGTAGTTGTAGATGCATTTTCAAAGTGGATCGAATGCACCATTTTAAACTCGAGCACAACCTCCACCACTGTGGAGAGCCTCACAGCCATGTTTGCTACACAAGGAATCCTTGACATATTGGTCGGTGACAATGGTCTGTGCTTCACCAGCGCAGAATTCCAAGATTTATACTTGACCACGGCATAAATCAGGTCAAGACGGCACCGTTCAAGCCAGCCTCCAATGGCCAGGTGGCGAGAGCAGTGCAAATCATTCAACAAGGCATGCTTAAAATCTAAGGTCCCATGCTGCAGGGTCGCCTGTTGCGACTGCTGCTGGCATACAGATCTCGTCCGCACTCATTGACTGGGATCCCCTCCCCCGCGCAACTGTTGATGAAAAGGACTTTAAAAACAAGGCTCCCATTAATCCTCCCAGACATGCACGAAATCGTTGAGGCAAAGCGCCGTAAGCTGACTGAGTACCATGACAGAAATTCGAGGGGGAGATGGAATGAGATAGGGGACAAAATGTTTGTACTAAACTACGGCAGGGGTCCCAAATGGCTTGCAGGGACAGTAACGGGCAAGGAAGAAAACAGGCTACTGGTAGTACAAATGGACGATGGCAAAACCTGCCGGAGGCATGTAGACCAAGTCAAAAGCAGATTTACCAACAACACTGCGGAACCAGAGGCAGACTACAATGTGGAACTCGCACCACACCTGGTGGACAGACAGAGGGAACAACCTGAGGAAAGGGCAATCCCAACAGACAGCCCAGGCGAGTCAACAACAATCACACCAATCGAAACAGACAGCCCAGGGGAGATACCAGCAACCACACCCAAAATAAAATAGACACCAAGGCAAACAATTGAACCAGAACTCAGACGCTCCACGCGAGAGCGTAGATCACCTGAGAGACTGAACCTATAAAGACAATAAGACCTGGGGGGAGGGTGATGTCATGTATCTTACATTATTATATATAACTGTATCCTAACATGCTATACATGACTGTAATAAGATATGACCTGTAACCACCAGCATACCTTACCACCAGGGGTGCACTTGCAAGAGACAGGTATATAAGGACAGGTCTCAGGCAAGTGCAGCATTCCAGAGCTGTGAAATAAAGGTGCAGGTCCAGAGTGACCTTGACTTCACTACATGCCTCGTGTGAATCTGTACTGAGGGGACAGGACTTTACAATGATGATGACAGCAAGACCTGGACGACATTCAGGCTTGGGCTGATAAGTGGCAAGTAACATTCGCGCCACACAAGTGCCAGGCAATGACTATCTCCAACAAGCGAGAGTCTAACCACCGCCCCTTAACATTCAATGGCATTACCATCATCGAATCCCCCACCATCAATATCCTAGCGGTCACCATTGACCAGAAACTTAACTGGACCAGCCACATAAATAGTGTGGCAACAAGAGCAGGTCAGAGGCTGGGTATTCTGCGGCGAGTGTCTCACCTCCTGACTCCCCAAAGCCTTTGCACCATCTACAAGGCACAATTCAGGAGTGTGATGGAATACTCTCCACTTGCCTGGATGAGTGCAGCTCCAACAACACTCAAGAAGCTCGACACCATCCAGGACAAAGCAGCCCGCTTGATCGGCACCCCATCCACCACCTTCAACATTCACTCCCTCCATTACCGACGTACCGTGACTGCAGTGTGCACCATCTACAAGATGCACTGCAGCAACTCGCCAAGGCTTCTTCGGCAGCACCTCCCAAACCCGCGACCTCTACCACCTAGAAGGACAAGGGCAGCAAGCGCATGGGAACACCAACACGTTCTCCTCCAAGTCACACACCAGCCTGATTTGGAAGCATATCGCTATTCCTTCATCGTCACTGGGTCGAAATCCCGGAACTCCCTCCCTAACAGCACTGTGGGAGTACCATCACCACACGGACTGCAGCAGTTCAAGAAGGTGGTGAACCATCATCTTTTCAAGGGCAATTAGGAATGGGCAATTAATGCTGGCCTCACCAGCAACGCCCACATCCCGTGAACAAATTTTTTTTAAAGTGGTGCATACTTACGATACAATTAAAAATGAAAAGCGCCAGCACTAATCTAGTGCTTGTCTACCCACGTCTTAAAATAAGAACTGTCACCATTTTTTTAATGCTCAAGAAGCAAATTGTCGTCATCCAGTGTCTTTTGACTACTTTTCTTTTCTGATCATTTGGGTTATTTAGTTTATGTTATTTGGATTATTTGGATTACTGTTCATTTAATTCAAAATATGCTCGGAGCTTTTCAGGCTTTAATGTAACATAATCCTTCCACATAAAGAGGGAGAAAAGAGGCAGAGATACAGGGACATGTCAATCCCTAAACCATTACATTACCTTTTAAATAATTTATCATGAGCCTAGCTTATGTTTCCAGCTCCTTAACCCTTTGGGATTGTAAATACTTAAGCAGCAATGATCCTCGGCCTCAGCAATAAACTATTACAGAATTTCAACAATTTCAATACCCATTGGCAGAAGAAACATCAGTTCCAAATTTTAAGCTTGGAATGGTTTAAAAACACACTTGGGCATGAAAAAGACATTAAAAAAAATTGCCCCTTTGTTGACTGTAAATAATTCTAACAAAGTGATTGTCGGGTGTCCAACAGCTGCTAGTGTAAATCTCAAGGTGTATGCCCAGAAGTGATTTGCTAGCGAGCACCAATAGTATGCCTGTAGCCGAGTCTAGGTTCCTCTGAGTTACACAGCGAGTGTTGCTGGAATACAGATTTTGGCTGCCTTTCAAATGCCACCTTACAATAAATGTTTACTTGTACAGGGAGGAGAGGCTGACTGTCTAGAAAGGGCAATTTTCTTTGTAGCCTGTTAAAATAGTTGATCTTTGCACTATGATCTTTGAAAAACACAAAATGGAAAGCAGAACTGGTTCCATTACTCATGGACACAGGCTGGAATTCCCCACAGGATGGGCAGCAACGTGAAAATGTTGCTAGTTTATATCCAGCCTTTATGACAGCGGCCACTCAAGTTGCCTCAGCAGTAACTTGTGAATTTGTTTCATTTTTCAACCGAAATTTGTCTGATGGGAGCAGTGGATGGAGTCTACCGCTGCAACCAAGGACAATGTTCCCTGATCATAATGGTGGTTTCCTATAATAGTGTGTGTGCTGTCTTTTCTTCACACACTTCCCGAACAGGCATCAGCACAGATTCACCAGAATGATACCAGGGCTAAAAGGGTTAATATATGAGGATCGGTTGCATAGACTAGGCTTGTATTCCCTAGAATGTAAAAGATAATGGAGTGATCTATGAGGTGTTTAAGTTGATTAAAGGATTTGATTGGGTAGATAGAGGGAACCTATTTTCTCTGGTGGGGGAGTTCATAACAAGGGGGCATAACCTTAAAATTAGAGCTAGGCCATTCAGGGGTGATGTCAGACAGCACTTCTTCACACAAAGGATAGAGGAAATCTGGAACACTCTTCCCCAAGTAAGCTGTTGGGGCTCGAGGCAATTGAAAATTTCAAAACTGAGGGGGTGGAAATTCGTTTGGAAGCCTCTTAGCATGCTAATAGCGACGGGGAAGTAAATGTTACGCCGGGAAATGGTTTGTGTCGGCAAATATACTCAATGACTGAACATTTTTTAAATGCGAAATGTTTGTATTCAGAGGGACCTGGGTGTCATTGTACACGGATCACAGAAAGTTAACATGTAGGTACAGCAAGCAATTAGGAAAACAAATGGTATGTTGGCCTTTATTACAAAGAGATTGTAGTATAGCATAAAGAAACCTTACTACAATTATATAGGGCCTTGGTGAGACCACACCTGGAATATTATGTACAGTTTCTGGTCTCCTTAGCTAAGCAAGGACATGCTTGCCTTCAAGGAGTGCAACAAACGTTCACTAGACTTGTTCCAGTGATGGGGATGGGGGAGTGGGGGGGGGCGGGAGTTTCCTATGAGGAGAGATTGAATAGACTAGTCCTATATTCCCTAGAGTTTAGAAGAATGAGAGGTGATCTCATTGAAGCATATAAAATTCATAAGGGGCTTGACAGGGTAGATGCAGGGAGCATGTTTCCTCTGGCTAGGGAGTCTAGAACCAGGGGTCACAGTCTCAGAATAAGGGGTCGGCCATTTAGGAATGAGATGAGGAGGAATTTATTCACTGAAAGAATTGTGAATCTTTGGAATTCTCAACCCAGAGGGCTGCACATGCTCAATTATTGAATATATTCAAGACAGAGCTCAATAGATTTTTGGATACTAAGAGAACCAAGGGATATGGGGATAGTACAGGAAAGTTGAGCTGAAGTACATGTGCAGCCATGATCTTATTGCAGGCTCGAACGGCAAAACGGCCCTCTCATGCTGCTATTTCTTATGTTCTTGTGTTCATCCACAGCCCTCTGGAGTTGTTATTTAAAATTACCACGAATTACTTTTCACCTCGGAGCGGGCAATATCAGCAGCTTGTGTCAGATGTCAGTGCACCAAACACACTGAGGAATCCTAGTTTGCCTGTTTGTTATTCAGGAAAACCCAGAGGAAATTATTTGGCCTGTTTGGAGATAAAGTGCTAAACTTGTATCTGAAGAAAATATGGTACTTGCTAAGTTTGGTTAAAATCAGCTGAATCATTTGTGCCATTTCTACAGACAGGTGGTTCTAAATATGCTTTTATTTTCCTCCAATACGGAACCCCAGTGTCCGAGGAAGGAAAAATGAATAAACTTTGAAGGAAGAACAACGAGAACCTTTGGTTAAGTTGTTGAGTGACAGATTTATATTCATGGACAGAGAGATAGATAGATGCCACCACTACATACATCTTTCTAACAAATGGCAAATACAAATTTTGAGGGAATTATATATGTCATTCAAATTGACTGTGTGATTAGATTAGGAATCGTTGCAAATGAATATTTATTTTATTTTGACTGATGCAGCTGTCCAAATTCTCTGATATATCTCAATGGTCCAAAACTTTGATTTCATCAGTGTCGTTAAATGAGTCTAGCTGTTATCAATCTCCAACTCCTTCTCTCTTTCGCTTCTGTCGGTGTGCCTGTCTATCTCTCTCTCACACATATACTGTCCTTACTGGCATCTGTAACAATCTATTTGGCGTGCGCATTATAATCAGGTATATTACTAGCTGACTCAGGTCATTTGCACTTTCAAATAACCTTAATGGTTAAAGTTAATGGAGCATAAAGGGAGAACCAGTGAGAATGAGGAACAGCAAGACATCAAGGGGCTGAAATTCAGCACGGCTGGAAACCTGGCGTTCCTCCCAACATTTTGGGGCCATTACCACCGAAAGGTGGCCCAATCCATATTCAGCTCCAAAAGTCCAAAAATGGGTTCCAGCGCTGAGGAACCCTTCCAATTTTCAGCGGTGTGGCTGTTTTAATTGGAGCGGAATTCCCACAGAGAAGTTCAGCATGCAGGTAAGTGTTTCTAACGAGACTGCCTTTTTAAAGGCCAGGGTTTGCAGCTAGGCCCTGAGGGGGGAAGGAGTTGGATTGATGGATGGATGGATGGCTGGCATGAATGCAGGAAGGAGGGCGAATAGGTTTACAGATGTGGAGTTCGAGACCCTGATTCAAGGTGTGGAGGATAGACGGCCAGTGATGTTTCCAGACGCGGGGAGACCAAGCAGACAGGTGATAAATAATGGCTGGAATGAGATAGCACAGGAGGTGTCAGGCACCTCCTTATGTCAGAGGACGCCAGTGCAGTGCAGGAGGCGATTCCATGACATCATCTGACTTATGAAAGTGAGTACCTCTCCCATGTGTTGCTGACCTTGCATCTGCGAGCCTCTCTTTCAACATTCTCTTATTTCCCATACTCACTGTTTCGTCACTCAAGCAGCATTTCATTGCTCACGCCTCTATACATATACCTGTGTGTTCTCGCAATGGAGGCTCCCGATTCATCTCACTCTGTCAGCTGTATGTCACAGACAAACACTTGTGCACTCATTCCTGAAGTGCCATGACAGTCGTGCTCACCAACCATGCTTTCTTTTGCAGGTTAAACTGGCTCACAATAGAGGCAAGCAAAGGATGACCGGGGGGGGGGGTTGGTGACGCAGACACACAGGTCCTCACACCTCTGGAGGAGAGGGCTCCGGCATTGGTCGGCGGACACGGTGCATTCCCTGTGACCGACGGTCATGCTGATGCCGATGTGAGTAAGTCAAGGCCCTCCTTTACTGCTCTCTCCTTCAATGTGCCAGCACTTACTGTTCCTTTCCTTCATAGAAACAAAGAAACATAGAAAATAGGTGCAGGAGTAGGCCATTCAGTGCAACGAGACCTGGGTGTCATGGTACATCAGTCATTGAAAGTTAGCATACAGGTACAGCAGGCGGTGAAGAAGGCAAATGGTATGTTGGACTTCACAGCTAGGGGATTTGCGTATAGGAGCAGGGAGGTCTTACTGCAGTTGTACAGGGCCTTGATGAGGCCTCACCTGGAATATTGTGTTCAGTTTTGGTCTCCTACTCTGAGGAAAGACGTTCTTGCTATTGAGGGAGTGCAGCGAAGGTTCACCAGACTGATTTCCGGGATGGCAGGACTGACATATGAGGACTGGACCGACTGAGCCTTTATACATTGGCGTTTAGAAGGATGAGAGGGGATCTCATAGAAACATAACATTCTGACAGGACTGGACAGGTTAGATACAGGAAGAATGTTCCCGATGTTGGGGAAGTCCAGAACCAGGGGTCACAGTCTAAGGATAAGGGGTAGGCCATTTAGGACTGAGATGAGGAGAAACTTCTTCACTCAGAGAGTTGTTAACCTGTGGAATTCTCTACCGCAGAGAGTTGTTGAGGCCAGTTTGTTGGATATATTCAATCGGGAGTTAGATATGGCCCTTACGGCTAAAGGGACTAAGGGGTACGGAGAGAACGCAGGAATGGGGTACTGAGGTGAATGATCAGCCATGATCTTATTGAATGGTGGAGCAGGCTCGAAGGGCCGAATGGCCTACTCCTGCACCTATTTTTTATGTTTTTATGTTTCTATGACACGCCCACCAATGGGCAGCGGAACTGCCGACGACAATGTTGGTAAGTCAGGCCGTTGTTGAATGTGCTCGCTACTTGAATGCACCAGTGCCTACTTTGCTTTCCTGTCCAAAAGTCTGTTAGTTGCACGCTCCATGTGTCAATCCCCCAGATGCTCCTCACAGCAACCCCTCTCCCATTTATGGGACACTGAGTGGCAGCACAGCACAAACGGACACAGCACCTGCGAGACCACCTGCAGGCCTGAAGCACAGGCGTGTGGACAGAAGCCCTCCAATCTCGACCAGCACTGATGATAACATTGAGGCCTCAAGCGATGAAGAGACCATTGTCAGCACGCCCCGGCTCATCCAGATAACTGATGAAGAGGAGGAGGAGGAGGACACGGATGGCAAAAGCGTGTCACTGCTTCCACCCACACGCGCCAGCTCAGATACTGGTGGGAGTGCGCGGTCTGATGTGGTAGGTGGGGAGGCACTGGGTGTTGCACCGTGGACTAGCGGGCTGCAACATGGTGACGGGGCTAGGCAGCCTCAGGTGCCATCTCTCCGGGGGGTGGGGGGGGTGGAGGGGTGAGTCCGCACCGGAGTTCTGCCGACGAGGACTCAGACGATGCATCGATGTTGCGGCTTACGAGAGAAGGGTGGAGGCCATGCATTCCCAGATGTTGGGGGCAATGGCAAGGGTGCCAGAGAGCCTGTCGCAAGTGGTCAGGAGTGTGGAGGAGTCCGCCTCCTGCATAGTCGACAGCTCTGCGCACTCCATGGAGCCCATCATTGCCAGTGTGCAGGCGATGGTGGACTCCCAGATTGTAGGTGCGGATCCAGCTGTGCTGCCATTTTGACACAGGCGTGAGCGAACGATCGCATCGGTGCTGGATTGGAGAGAATGGCCGCGGCCCTGGAAGCCCAGAATGCTCTGATGCTCTCTGGGCAACAGGCCACGGAAATGCTGCCATGGAGCATCAAACTGCTGCCATCTCTGGTGTATTCGAGACTCTGGCTGTTCTCATGCAGTCTCAGCTTGATGCCACCCGACACCTCAGTGTTGCGTTCGCGGCTGGGGCCAACACGGGGGACCTTCCGGTGTCGCGCCACCGCACCGACCTGCCTTCTCTCCATTTGGCGGTGGTGTTAAGGTGCTGCCCTCCCAGGGGGTGGCGCAGGCTCCTCGGACTAGGATCCTGAAGATATGCTCTCTCAGGATCACAGCATTTCTGGCCCCAGACCTCCCACTCCGCCAGTGCCTCCACACATGGTTCCACTCGAGCCAAGCCAGACTGCACCCTCCTCGGAGGCTGCTGGCCACTCTGCACCCGGCCCTTCCAGGCCCAAAGGTGTTCGAGGGCATCCTAGAAGGACAGCTGTAGCTCCCACACAACAACCACAGCAGCCTTCCCAGACCCATGATGCAGCCACAGGGGAGACACATCGGCGTGGTGTGAGGGTAGGCACGCGTAAGAGGTGTTATAAGGACACGCACAGGGGTAAGAACGATTATTGCTGTCAGTTCATGGGAATCTTTTTTGTTGATGTGTTTTTTCACTGAATTGAATATTTTGATAAATCTTTATTTTTGGCACTTACATCTGGCCAGGCGTTTCATTTGGGAGTGGGCAATTGTGCGTGAAGGCACTCATTGTGATGGCCATTGAAAGTGGGAACTGAAGGGTCATGTGTGGACGGGACTATCTGAAGCGAGCAGCTATGAGACGCAGCTGCACCTCCCTTGCAGGGTTGCGCTGGGGATGACGGGGATCCCCCTCCCGCTCCTCCTCCTGCACCTCCTCCTCATCAGGTGGTACTGTTGGCTCGACCTCCAGCGGCTGGCCCCTCATGGTGGTCAGGTTGTGCAGCATGCAGCAGACCACGACTAATATCGAGAGTCGTTGAGGAGAGTATTGCAAGTCGCCACCAGACCGGTCCAGGCAACGGAACCTCTGCTTAAGGATGCCCTATTGCACTGCTCGACGATGCACCTGGTGGCACAATGCGCGTCATTGTAGGCATGCTCTGGCATTGTCCTGGGGTTCTGCAGTGGAGTGAGCAGCCAAGTGGACAGGCGAAATCCCTTGTCCCAGAGCAGCCAACCGCAATCCTGATTTGGGCCGGTGAAGAGTGGGGGGTGGGGGGCACACTGCTCTGGCGCAGAATGAAGGAATCATGGCTGTTTCCTGGGTACCTTGCATCAACACGAGCTGGACATTGAGCAGATGGAACCCCTTGCAGTTCACAAAGATCTTGGGGTGATGTCGTGGCGCCCTCAGCCCAACGTGTGTGCAATCTATCGCACCCTGCACCCTTGGGAAACCTGCAATTCAGGCAAATCCGGCCTGCCGCTCCACCCCTGTTTGTCCCTTGTCATGGGGAAGGAGATGTACTGTACCCTTCTCCTGTGGAGTGCATCGGTGACCTGCCAGATGCACCGAGGTGCAGAGAATCGCGAGATGTTGCCAATGTCTGCAGTGGCAGACCGGAAAGAACCCGTGGCATAAAAATTCAACGCGATGGTGACCTGGGGCTAGACTTTCCACTATTGTGCAGATCGCCCAAAAATGGGCGTTATTTCCAGCGTGGGCGATGAAGATGGGTTTTGAGATCGCCGGATTATCGCCCATTTTCAAAACCCGAACTTTCCATTTTTGAAAATGGGCGTTACCGCGAGCGATCTGAAATGGGCGATGGCGTTAAATATTTTTGACGTTCTGCCGTAAAGTGTCGCCGACCATAGCAACGGCATGGCAATGCTCGATTCTGCATTTCAGGAGGTCAGGGGTCATCATTACATGCGCGGAAGAGGAGACAAAGAGAGAGGGAGCAGAGAGTGTGTGCTTGTTTGGCTGATGTGGGAGGCAGGAGGGAGATTCACCAGCAGCAAAAAGCCTACTAAGCCCAAAGAAGGTAGTTGGCACCGAGTTTTTGTGGAAAAAATAATATTTAACATGGAAGGGATGGAGGAGGCGACCTAGCATGCTGTGGAGACTGACGCTGGTGAAAGCTGGGAGAGGAACAATTGGAAGGGCGAGAAAGAGCGAGGAGGTTCTCAGACGAGGCAAATGCCTCCCTCATGCAGGAGGTCGCATCGTGCTGGGGTCAATTGACCTCGGAGGGCATGGGAAGCCCACCCCAAAGGCCTACCAGAAGATATGGGCCGAGATAGCCGAGGTGCTCTCGGTGGCGACCAATGAGGTGCGTGAGGGCAACCAGTGCCGCAAGCGATGGAGTGACCTTGTAGGATCCGCCAGAGTAAGTATTCCATTTATTTACATGTACTTATATGTTTCTATAATTGGAATTGTAACTGTAATGAGTGATTAAAATCAGATGTGATGTCTTGCACATATACCAGGAAGATTGTACTCAAAGCCTGCAGTCACGGTGTATGTCTTTAGGTAAAGAATGATCATTTTCATTATAGTTATTATGTCTGCGATGTACTTATGAATGAGTCCACGAGGCAATGTGCTGTACTCAAACTGTAGTGACCTTGGTCCTTTATTCGTAACTCCAGAGTGAGGCACAAGCATGGCATGCAGCCTTTGATACTGGGCCCTGCCACCAGGGCAGGAAACCCCCAGTCTCCACCAGTTGCACCCTCTAGTGGTGCCAGCATGTATATACACAGTGTAAACCTCATTGATAGTACATCAGGTAAACAAGTCTCCATCTTATGCAACCACACAGTGACTACACAGAGAGTACATCCATAGTCTGCATATACAACAATAATCATGATTACATCTGTTGGTTATGTGTTGTATCAGTCTCTGTGACAGTACCTAGCAATGTTCTCACACCATGTCATGCTGGTGTTACCTTTTACAGAAGAAGCTTTCAAGGAATAGGGCCGAGCAGAGGCGAACATGTGGGGGGGTCACCAGTCATCATCGACCTCACCGATATTGAGGAGCGGGTGCTGGCCCTAGTGGGGAGCCACTCTCGGTCGGCCACGCAGGCAGTAGCAGAACCTGATGTAATGCCAGGTGAGTAAAGTATACACCATTGCGTGATGTAAAGTCAATAGAGGCCACACCCACTCATATCCGAACAATTATATATGATAGATGAATCATAAAATTCTTCTCTAAATAATGATGTCCTAATGAGAATCATTGCAATGCAGAATTTGGTGATGGTCATGAAATGTGATGTATGTGATGATCTTGATAGCAGTGTTGCTTTTGTTGTGCATGTGCTGTGTGTAGCGCTGGAATCACCTTGTCACCCTAACACTCCCTTCTCCTCTAATAACCTCATTTATGTTTTGCAGCTCAGCCAGCAGCGCGGCCCCATGCAACACCACCGAGCCCAGAAGGTGGGGGTGTGGGGCCGGACTCGCCGGACGATCCTCCGTCTGGTGCTGAGGAGCCCGATTCTTGCCCGTGCATCTGCTGGGTCCCTTCTCAATGGATGACAGTGCTGGCTTTGAGGAGCCTGCATCCCCAACCTCCATAATCCATTCGACACCGATGACATCTAGTGCTCCAGCGGCCATTCCCACCTCCACCGTGGAGGTACCGGGCCCAAGCACCTTGCCACAGGACTCTCCAGGTGTCTCCAGGCCGGCGCCAACCAAGCGGAGGTTGGTTCGATGCAGCAGGTCTGCTCCACGAGCGGCAGATCTGAGCGGGGACATGGTACACTTGTCCAGGAGGAGTGTTGACATAGGTCAGCAGATCCAACAGATAATGGGGGGCATACTCTCCAGCTGGTCAGCATGTCCGCCACCATGACAGTGTCCGTACCGCAGATGGCGGAGGCCCTTGGAGCTGATAGCCAGGAACACTGGTGGCAGTGGCGTTCCAGTGGTCCTGGAGCGTGGCACTGCACCCCAAGGTGCTGCACCCCCATTGCCAACGACACGAGAGCCAGGAGGAAGATCTTGCTTCTGGCCTGGAGGACGTTCCCGCCTTGGGACCATCCTCTCCCGTGTCTGTCCAAGCAGCGGTTCATCCCCCTCCAATGAAGCAGCGCCTGAGGAGCTCCTCGGCCAGGCGGCTTGAAGTCAGGAGGGGAAGGGGTAAAGGTGGGGAGGAGAAGCGGGGGCAGGCGGTGGGGAGGGGGGGGGGGTGGAATGAAAGTTAGATGCATGGTGGCAGGTGTTGTCTTGGGCATATGTTTATGTTGCTTGTGCTATTTTGGTGGGAGGGTCAGGGGAAGGTGTAAGGGGGGCTACCTTGCTGGTTTGCATTTGTGTTCTGTGTTGCTGGAAATGGTGACCAATCGAATGATGTAAATGCGATAAATTTGTTGTGGGGCAGGGGTGGGGTGGGGTGTTTTTTACAGTCTTAGTTATGATTTCACACAAATGGTCGGATTAAATGTTTTTTATTTAACATAACCTTGTTGTGCATTGTTTCAGATAGCTGCACCGTTACACACTGGTGATTCCTTAACATGAAAGGGTATAATTAAACTTAACTTGAATCAACGTAAACTTTAACTGTCTCCAAGGTGATGCACACCATTGATGTATGACCTGCACACCCAGCAGTGTTGCAGCTTTGTAAATGATAACAACGTTATTTCAAGCAAAGTGCTCATTTATGAACTGCTGACGTAAGAGTCTTGCAGCTATGTAGCCACCACGGGCCCTTTCCTGCGGTCTAGAGAGGGGCGGGGGCATGGTTCCAGCGTCAGCCTGATTGTCTGGCCCGAGGTCAGCGTCCACCTCCTAGTCCTCCTCTTCCTCTCTCTCCTGAGGTGGACCGTCAGTCCCTTCTGGCAATTCTTGCCCCCTCCTGATAGCCAATTTGTGCAGCATGGAGCACACCACCACAAATTGAGCTACCTGCTCAGGGTGGTATTGGAGCTCGCCTCCTGAGTGGTCCAGGCATCTAAAGCTCTGCTTAAGCACACCAATGGTTTTCTTGACAATATTGCAAGTGGCTCTCGTTGTATCGCTTCTCGGCCTTGGTGTGGGTGTCACGCAGGGGGGGTCATCAGCCAGGTGGCGAGGCCATATCCTTTGTCACCAAGCATCCAGCATTGACCTTGTGGCTGATTGGTAAACATGTCAGATACAGCGCTCTCACGCAGGATATGAGCATAAGAACATAAGAACGTAAGAAATAGGAACAGTAGTAGGCCATACGGCCGCTCGAGCCTGCTCCGCCATTCAATATCACGGCGGATGTGATCATGGACTCAGCTCCACTTCCCTGCCCGCTCCCCATAACCCCTTATTGTTTAAGAAACTGTCCATTTCTGTCTTAAATTTATTCAATGTCCCAGCTTCCACAGCTCTCTGAGGCAGCGAATTCCACAGATTTACAACCCTCAGAAGAAATTTCTCCTCATCTCAATTTTAAATGGGCGGCACCTTATTCTAAGATCATGCCCTCTAGTTCTAGTCTCCCCCATCAGTGGAAACATCCTCTCTGCATCCACCTTGTCAAGCCCCCTCATAATCTTATACATTTCGATAAGAGCACCTCTCATTCTTCTGAATTTCAATGAGTAGAGGCCCAACCTACTCAACCTTTCCTTATAAGTCAACCCCCTCATCTCTGGAATCAACCTAGTGAACCTTCTCTGAACTGCCTCCAAAGCAAGTATATCCTTTCGTAAATATGGAAAACAAAACTGCACGCAGTACTCCAGGTGTGGCCTCACCAATATCTTGTATAGCTGTAGCAAGACTTCCCTGCTTTTATACTCCATCCCCTTTGCAATAAAGGCCAAGATTCCATTGGCCTTCCTGATCACTTGCTGTACCTGCATACTAACCTTTTGTGTTTTATGCACAAGTACCCCGCTGTATTGCAGCACTTTGCAATCTTTCTCCATTTAAATAATAACTTGCTCTTTGATTTTTTCTGCCAAAGTGCATGACCTCACACTTTCCAACATTATACTCCATCTGCCAAATGTTTGCCCACTCACTTAGCCTGTCTATGTTCTTTTGCAGATTTTTTGTGTCCTCCTCACACATTGCTTTTCCTCCCATCTCCTCCCATCATGGATGCTGCCCAGAAATTTGGCATTCACTGCCATAATTATTTTCTGGTGGTCGACAACGAGTTGCACATTCAGGGAGTAGAATCCCTTGCAGTTCCTTCAAACCTCTGTATCCTGAAAAGGTGTCCGCATCGGGATGTGCGTACAGTCTATTGCTCCCTGCACCTTGGGGAAGTTAGCAATTCGGTAGGATCTTAAGGCCCTCTCAGTCTTTGCCTCCCTGGTCATAGGGAAGCTGATAAAGTCCATCCTGCATGCGTAAAGGGCTTAAATGACCTGTCTAATGCAGCAATGTGCGGCAAGCTGAGATATAGCGCAAATGTCGCCAGCTGAGGCCTGAAAGGAACCGGACGCGTAGAACGACAGTGCTGCGGTGACCTTGACCTCGACGGACAGTGCGGTCCTGATGGTGCTGGCAGGCTGCAGATCTCCCCTGGTGAGCTGGCATATTTCACTGATAACCTCCTTGTGGAAGCGCAGTCTCTGAAGGTAGATGTTATCGGACAAGTTGAGGTAAGACCGCGTCTGCCTGTAAGTGCGGTGGGTGTAAGGTCTGGTCCTCCTCATCAGTCTGGCACATCTTAGGTTGGACACATAATGCTGTTGAATATATCTTCTGCCATCTCTAGTCTGCAGCATGTGCATACTCATCAAGACAGGCTGAGAAATGGCTGGCCCCATTCCAATAAGTATTAGCATTACACCTGTTATTCACAAACAATAAATGTCCCTACTAAGACACCTAAAGTAAATTCCAATCGTCCACAGTATAAGATGTTTGTTCAGATGTTCACATCACCTTAAAAGACCTCCGGAGTACATCCAAACTCCCCCGAAGTTGAAGCAGCCTTTTAAATGAAGCGACCTGCGATTTAGAAAATGGCGTCCATACCGCTGTGATTAGTTCAGGTCAGAGCAGCTTTTTCACCGTGGTTTCTTCGGTGAGCGATATAGTCAGCGAGATGTGTGCGAGGTGCCGAAAGTAAGGATGGCCGATTTTCTGGGCGGTAGTTTCGGCAAATGTGATCTTTACGACAAAAAAAAGTGGGTGGGCGGTTTTATTAAATCTCAGCATTAGTTACGTGCTGAAAGTAACGCTGGCCGATATTATGGCCATGGTTTCGCCCATTCTGATCTTTCCGCCCAAAAAGGTGGGCGGCCGGTATTATTTTTTATCCGTGTTAAGTTCATGCCGAAAGTAATGCTGGCCGATAAGTGACCGAGAAATGGTCGTTCGTTTCCAATTTATGGCTAATATGGGCGTTATACCTCATTTCAGCGTTAAACTGGACGTTAAGTGGGAAGTATGCATGCAAAAATAATGGAAAGTCTAGCCCCTGGTCTCTACGGTCAGGGCAGACCTCAGCATTGTGTGTGGCTGGAGATCTACGCGCAGGACAGTGCAGAGCTCCCTTAGTATGCCTTTCCTAAATCTTAGCCTTCGCGGGCATTGCTCATCACTGAGCTGGAGGGAGGAGAACTGAGGTCTGTAGATCCTTTGAGGGTAGAGTCTCCTACCCCTACCTCTGCGTTGGCCACCTCCCCTGGCAGCTGGATGATGCCCATCTCCATGCTCCTCCTGATTGTCGGGCGCCTCTGGCAATGCTCCTGCCCGTTATTTGATAGGGGGGTGTTGGGGGGCAGCATACTTCACCCTCCTACTAATGCCATCGCCCTCCTGGCCACCCTCTCTAGCTGTAGGTTGACACACACCTGCAGACTCTTCTCTGTGTTGGCCAGCCATGGCTGCTGCCTCCCTTGCTCGCTGCCTCCTGAGACGTTACTGACGGCGATGCCTTCTCCTGCGTGCCGCCCTGCGTCTGCCCAGGTGTGCCAGGGGTTCCCCTGCCAAAAATGATCCCATTCTTTTTCAGGCTGCACCCTGCCAAGCAGGCCCCTGGGGAGCACAGAATCAGGCCTGCAGGCCTCCACTGAAGAGTGAGAGCTGAAAGTGCTCAGAACTCGCTCAAAACCTCTGAAGACCTCAGCAGGTTCAATGCCGTGAAAAATCAAAAAAGTTAAACTTTCCTCCAAAAATGGTGGGAATAGTCCGTTGACCTCGCCCAGGAGTGTCGCATTCCACGACAAAGTGGAGCGACACAAAAACCTGACGGGGTCACTGCCAGGAGAAAAACTCTCTTTTAAGTGCTGAAAATGAGCGGCGTGGTCACGTAGCAGTGACGTGCACCCTGATGACATCACCGTGGCCCGAATCCCTTCACCGCTAATTCACCCCGCCGATTTCGCCGGAAGCGCACACCGCTGGAATCCCATCCGAGCTGAATATGCTTCGGCGGGGGGGGGGGGGTAAAAAACAGCGGAACGCGGCGGCCGATCGATGTTCCCGGTCAGCCGCCGAAAACCCACGTTAACGGTCCCTCCAGGGCCACTGAATTTCGGCCCCCAAGTATTCATGTACTGCACAAGGACTAAAATTACGTTCAATTCTACGGTGTCGACAGAAATGGCGATGACGATGGAGATTCTTAGCTTTTCTTCAAAGATAGTGTACTTACAAGTCTCAATGTGCCCTTGTAGCTGAAGAGTTTGTGGAACAGGCATTGTGAGGACAACTGCATCAAACATTTCCGAAGGACCCGATTTGCTGTAGACTTCCAACTTTCCTTCTTTGAGATTGATGTGGGTAACATGGCGATCATACAACACATCTGTTCTGGCGTGGTTGGTGAAAATAATACAATACAAACAGTGAACAATGAGAGAAATATAAGGTGCAGAAAAAGTAAACAAGTTTAGGAGTATGAAACTACACATCAAACATTTCATTTATGCTATCAAAAAATCATTTTTTAAATTTAGCTTTTCAGAAAAAAGAACAATTGAAACATAATTCAAAATAGAGATTTTCTCCAGTACCCCCACCCACCCAACACACTCTCCTATTGCTTCTCTCCTTAAGGCAGTGACTCAGAACTAGGCATTCTTCAGGAGCGAGCGAGTTAAAGCTAGCATGCTATTCATTCGTGCCCTGGCCCTGTCTACATCTGACATCCTCCATAGACACTTCAGCAGTGGGCACTCAATAGTGACCAGGAGTGGGAACCTTTATTTTCTTCCCCTCCCTAACAAAGGAACACTGAGCCAAATTGTTTTACTCACAATACTAGGACAAGCTAACCTAGCTGGGCCTGGAAATCTCTTGGTCTATGAGGTTTACTACACCCTATAATTATTTTCCGTCAAGACACTGGGCAGATTTCTTGCACTACAATCCAAGCTCCTAACTGGAGAATACAAAGCAGATGAGATAAATAACCTGGTTCCTAATAATTAGGGCCTCGTACAGAATTCTAGGGGCTGAAATTTACTGTCCATTAGTGCCTCCGGGAGGGGCTAATGAGGCGCAATGGCCTTTTTGACTGGGGGCGATCGGCGTTAGGGCCTCGGGCGAAATTGCTTCGGAGGTTTTGGGGCAATATGCCGGTAGCACCGCGTCCCGTGAGTAGCGCCCCGGGCCGGCGCGCAACAGGCGCTGATGTCAGCGCCGTGCGCTCTGACCACTTTGCACCCAGTGGGGGAAATTGCCCCCACGGGGCGCGAAGCTGGCGGACATTTACCGCCGGGGCGCCATTTAAAGGGGAGGCCGTGTGTGCCCTGGGTCGCCATTTTATTTTGTCGGCCGACTCTTTGGTCGTCCCGACAATGGCAGCCCTTGCCTCGACCAGACCGCCATCATGCAGCCCAGCACTCCCTGTTGGGTGCTGGGCCGCTGGCCTGGTCAAGCAAGTCCCTGGCAGCCACCAAAGAGCCTGCAGAGTATGCGGTGACCCTTTGCCCTCTTCAGCGCAGTGCTGCACTCAGCGTGAGGAAAAGAGTGTTCGAAGACCATGCCCTCAAATCTACCACCAAGCTCATGGTCTACAGGGCTGTAGTAATACCCGCCCTCCTGTCTGGATCAGAGGCATGGACGATGTACAGAAGACACCTCAAGTCACTGGAGATATATCACCAACGATGTCTCCGCAAGATCCTGCAAATCCCCTGGGAGGACAAGCGCACCAACATCCCCAGCATTGAAGCACTGACCACACTCGACCAGCTCCGCTGGGCAGGCCACAGAGTTCACATGCCAGACACGAGGCTCCCTAAGCAATTGCTCTATGCAGTGCTCCTTCATGGCAAATGAGCCAAAGGTGGGCAGCGGAAGCGTTACATGGACACCCTCAAAGCCTCCCTGGTAAAGTGCGACGTCACCACTGACACCTGGGAGTCCCTGGCCGAAGACCGTCCTAGGTGGAGAAAGTGCATCCGGGAGGGCGTTGAGCTCTTCGAATCTCAACAGCGCAAGCGTGAAGAGATCAGGCGCAGGCAGCGGCAGGAGCGTGCGGCAAACCAGTCCCACCCCGCCCCCTTTCCCCGACGAACGTCTCTCCCACCTGTGACAGAGTCTGTGGCTTTCGCATTGGACTGTTCAGCCACCAAAGGGCTCACTTTAGGAGTGGAAGCAAGTCTTCCTCGATTCCGAGGGACTGCCTATGATGATGATGATGATGCACACAGCACCACGTTGCCACCCCGGGAACGCCCCTCCAACGGGGTGGTGCATCTGAGACAGCGTTCCGCCTCGTTTCAGGGGCATACCGGCCCAATTCCATGCCGGGGACGGGACTTTCGGGCCGGGCGATAAAGGTTACCGCCTCCAATCGGGACGTGAGGCAATTTCAGCCCCCTAAATTCTCTGCAGACCTGGTAGGTAACGGACGCATCTGCAGTTGTACTGGACCATACAGCGCGGAAGGTACGAGGTTTAACTCCCAGTTAGGTGGGACAGAGGTGAGGTGCAATCATTGGCTTCCGTGCCGCTGGGCTTTGGAAAGTGGGCGAAGGAGAATCAGCCTGGCCTTGCTCATCAACGCTGCCCAGTGTCCTCTGCTGGAATGTGCATGTTTCTACACGTTGGTTGAGTTCGAGATCGGTTGTGATGCCTTTCATGGTTAAACAGTCTGCCATCACATACTGCCTGGGCTCACGAAAGAAGAATTGCCATTCCGGTGAGATACTGGTGAAGGGGTGGGGTGGGGGGGGGGGTGGGTGGCGGATGTGGGGGAGGGGGAAGTGGAGTTGCTGCAGGTTCCTATGAAACCCCACCCCAGCAGAAGCTAGGGTCTTCGGGAGAGGTGGACAAAAAGCTGGAGCTAAAAAAATTTTTTCCAACCACTTCAACTCTTTGGGCTGGAAATTCTGCAACCTTCCGTCGGGTTTTTCGGCGGAATTTCGGCATTTTGGGCGGAAAATGGTGCAGTGGGAAGTTCCCTGATGTCCTGCGCCGGCGGTTTTGAAATACCGCTGGGCAACAGACCGCCAGCATGCAAGACTGGAAAAATCGCTTTCGCCCGATATTTGGTGGCCTGTAGATAGGATCAAAAAAAAAATGCAGAGGTAAAACCTGCTGGTGCAGCCCTTGGAACGGCAGTCGGTATGAAACCCTGCAAAAAAGGTAAGTTAAAGTGTTTGGGCCCAAACTTGGTGGCCTTAGCACCTGCTACCGCCTGCTACCACCGAGTTTTTTGGGCGGTCTCCCCTCGGTGCCAGTTTCCAGTAGATCGCCCGCCGACGGGAGGGAAGGGCCGCCGGGAACCGCCCGCTGACGGCCGCTAGCGCGCAAGGCGCGTAAGTGTCCCCCCGCCCACCGAGCTGGCAGATTCCTCCAGGCGGGAGTCGGCGGCAGAAGAGGGAAGGGCCGTCGCTTGGGGGCAGGTCTAACCCGAACGGTAAGTATGATGACCTGCAAAAAAAAAAAAGTTTGTGACGTTTTTTTTTTCCCAGCGATTTATAAGGATGGAGTTCCCCGAAGGTCTTCCAGCGTTTTTTTTTTAACGTGAATTTTTATTTTTATGTGCTTCCCTCCTCCCTGGGCCCGACTCAATCCTCGGCAGCACTTTGGCGCGGATCGCATTTGCCACCGAGATTAGAAGCTCCCGCCTGCTGCCGCCCAGATTCACGGCGTAAGTCCCTTTTTTGCCGGCGGTCTTTCAAGGACTTGTTTTACGAAACTCTCGCCCAAAGTACCGTCAGGTATCTCGGCGATCCTTTGGGTGGCCCTTGATCGGGACTTAGTTTCCACCAAGTTCGGGACCTTTATTTTTAAATTCTTCTGCAGCGATTCGCTAGGAAAGGGTATTGTGAGTGCGTTGTGATTTGTTTTATTTTTTGGAACTTTTTTATTGTGTTTTTCCCCTTCATTGGCCCAACTCGCAACAGTATCGGCCTCGGAGAAAAATTGCAGAAAATTCACGGTTTGCGCCGATTTTTCCTGCCCGGGCGCATTTTTTCCAATTTTTTCCCGAATGTTTGGCCTGCAAATCATAGTGGAGTCAGAGCGGTTTTGTTCCACCAGAAAAACCGCCACGACCCAAAACCGAATTTCCAGCCCTTTGATTCACCCAGAATTACTCTGATCCACAGCAGTGCTATTTATATGTGATGAACTGTGATGAAAATATAAATGGTATATAATCAGACTTGGATAGATAAAAAAAAGAAGGAAACATTACTCTGAAGGAAACAAAAGCAAAATGGCTGAAAATGTGAACTAAAAGCAGAAATTTCTGTCAACATTCAACAGGTCAGGCAGCATCTGTGGAGAGAGAAACAGAGTTTCAGGTCGATGACCTTTCATTTCACTCTCTCCATAGATGCTGCCTGCCCTTCTGAGTGTTTCCTGCATTTTCTGTTTTTATTATTCTGAAGGAATTTATTTTTTTGCTCATGGGATGTGGGCGTCACTGGCAGGGCCAGCATCCCTAATTGCCCTTAAAAAGGTGGTGGTAAGCCTTCTTGAATCGCAGTAGTCCGTGTGGTGAAGGTACTCCCGCTGTGCTGTTAGGTAAGGGGTTTAGGACTTTGACCCAGCAATGATGAAGGAACGGCGATATACCTCCAAGTCAGGATGGTGTTCTGTCTATATGTTTCTATGAGATCCCCTCTCATCCTTCTAAATTCCAGTGAATACAGGCCCAGTCGATCCACTCTCTCCTCATATGTCAGTCCAGCCATCCGGGGAATCAGTCTGGTGAACCTTCGCTGCACTCCCTCAATAGCAAGAATGTCCTTCCTCAGATTAGGAGACCAAAACTGAACACAATATCCCAGGTGAGGCCTCACCAAGGCCCTGTACAACTGCAGTAAGACCTCCCTGCTCCTATACTCAAATCCCCTAGTTATGAAGGCCAACATACCATTTGCCTTCTTCATCGCCTGCTGTACCTGCATGCCAACTTTCAATGAATGATGTACCATGACACCCAGGTCTCGTTGCACCTCCCCTTTTCCTAATCTGCCGCCATTCCGATAATATTCTGCCTTCATGTTTTTGCCACCAAAGTGGATAACCTCACATTTATCCACATTATACTCCATCTGCCATGCATTTGCCCACTCAACTAACCTGTCCAAGTCACCCTGCAGCCTCTTAGCGTCCTCCTCACAGCTCACACCGCCACCCAGCTTGGTGTCATCTGGCTTGAGGAGTGGTGCAGAAGGGAGGGATTCAAATTCCTGGGACATTGGAACCGGTTCTGGGGGAGGTGGGACCAGTACAAACCAGACAGTCTGCACCTGGGCAGGTCTGGAACCAATGTCCTCGGGGGAGTGTTTGCTAGTGTTGTTGGGGAGGGGTTAAACTCATATGGCAGGGGGATGGGAACCTATGCAGGGAGACAGAGGGAAGTAGAATGGGGGAAAAGCAAAAGATAGAAAGAAGAAAAGTAAAAGTGGAGGGCAGAGAAACCCAAGGCAAAAATCAAAAAGGGCCACATTACAGCAAAATTCTAAAGGGGCAATGTGTGTTAAAAAGACAAGCTTGAAGGCTCTCCGCCTGAATGCGAGGAGTATTTGGAATAAGGTAGACGAATTAACTGCACAGGCAGCAATTAACGAATATGATATAATTGGCATCACAGAGACATGGCTCCAGGGTGACCAAGGCTGGGAATCAACATCCAGGGGCATTCAACATTCAGGAAGGATAGACAGAAAGGAAAAGGAGGTGGGGTACCATTGCTGGTTAAAGAGGAAATTAACGCAATAGTAAGGAAGAACATTAGCTTGGATGATGTGGAATCGGTATGGGTGGAACTGCGGTACACCAAAGGGCAGGAAACACTAGTGGGAGCTGTGTACAGACCACCAAACAGTAGTAGTGAGGTTGGGGACAGCATCAAACAAGAAATTAGGGATGTGTACAATAAAGGTACAGCAGTTATCATGAGCGACTTTAATCTACATATAGATTGGGCTAACCAAACTGGTAGCAAAACGGTGGAGGAGGATTTCCTGGAGTGTATTAGGGATGGTTTTCTAGACCAATATGTCGAGGAACCAACTAGAGGGCTGGCCATCCTAGACTGGATGATGTGTAATGAGAAAGGACTAATTAGCAATCTTGATGTGTGAGGCCCCTTGGGGAAGAGTGAGCATAATATCGTAGAATTCTTTATTAAGATGGAAAGTGACACAGTTAATTCAGAGACTAGGGTCCTAAACTTAAGGAAAGGTAACTTCGATGGTATGAGACGTGAATTGGCTAGAATAGACTGGCGAATGATACTCAAGGGTTGACGGTGGATAGGCAATGGCAAACATTTAAAGATCACATGGATGAACTTCAACAATTGTACATCCCTGTCTGGAGTAAAAATAAAACGAGGAAGGTGGCTCAACCGTGGCTAACAAGGAAAATTAGGGATAATGTTAAATCCAAGGAAGAGGCATATAAATTGGCCAAAAAAAGCTGCAAACCTGAGGATTGGGAGAAATTTAGAATTCAGCAGAGGAGGACAAACGGGTTAATTAGGAGGGAGAAAATAGAGTATGAGAGGAAGCTTGCTGGGAACATAAAAACTGACTGCAAAAGCTTCTTTAGATATGTGAAGAGAAAAAGATTAGTGAAAACAAATGTAGGTCCCTTGCAGTCAGATTCAGGTGAATTTATAATGGGGAACAAAAAAATGCCAGACCAGTTGAACAAATACTTTGGTTCTGTCTTCACGAAGAAAGACACAAATAACCTCCCGGAAATACTAGGGGACCAAGGGTCTAGAGAGAAGGAAGAACTGAAGGAAATCCTTATTAGGTGGGAAATTGTGTTAGGGAAATTGATGGGATTGAAGGCCAATAAATCCCCAGGGCCCGATAGTCTGCATCCCAGAGTACTTAAGGAAGTGGCCCTAGAAATAGTGGATGCATTGGTGATCATTTTCCATCAGTCTATCGACTCTGGATCAGTTCCTATGGACTGGAGGGTAGCTAATGTAACACCACTTTTTAAAAAAGGAGGGAGATAGAAAATGGCTAATTATAGACTGGTTAGCCTGACATCAGTAGTGGGGAAAATGTTGGAATCAATTATTAAAGATGAAATAACAGCGCATTTGGAAAGCAGTGACATGATCGGTCCAAGTCAGCATGGATTTATGAAAGGGAAATCATGCTTGACAAATCTTCTGGAATTTTTTGAGGATGTAACTAGTAGAGTGAACAAGGGAGAACCAGTGGATGTGGTGTATTTGAACTTTCAAAAGGCTTTTGACAAGGTCCCACACAAGAGATTTGTGTGCAAAATTAAAGCACATGGTATTGGAGGTAATGTACTGACGTGGATAGAGAACTGGTTGGCAGACAGTCGGGATAAATGGGTCCTTTTCAGAATGGTGGGCAGTGACTAGTGGGGTGCCGCAGGGCTCAGTGCTGGGACCCCAGCTATTTACAATATACATTAACGATTTAGATGAAGGAATTCTCTACGGCAGAGAGTTGTTGATGCCAGTTCATTGGATATATTCAAGTGGGAGTTAGATATGGTCCTTATGGCTAAATGGATCAAGGGCTATGGAGAGAAAGCAGGAAAGGTTACTGAGGTGAATGATCAGCCATGATCTTAGTGCAGGCTCGAAGGGCCGAATGGCCTACTCCTGCACCTATTTTCTATGTTTCTATGTGTGTAACTTGGAGGTGATGGTGTTCCCATGTGCCTGTTGCCCTTACCCTTCGAGGTGGTGGAGGTCACGGGTAGAAAACACAATGAACTGTCTTTATACAAGACCATGTTTCATAGTCCCAGGTAGCCTTTTGAAAATAGTCTCATATACAAAACAAAAAAAGACACTATTTTTACTATGCTTAATAGTCCCTGTGTTTAGGAATAGTACTGTAGGATTGGCAGCTCAGATTGGCTGGGAACACACTCACTGCTACATGAGTCGACGACAGTGCAGTGGTTTTACTGTGAATATAATGGGTCTGCAGAGATCCATGGCATATTTAACTTGCCGTGCACCTGCATAATAAAATATATCACAGGATGTACTAAATACCAAGCAGTCATAGCATTTATAAATATTTAGTTGGAAGCTTATTAATAAATCATTAATAGTTCAGAAAAGGGAATAAATTAGGGTGTATCGTGAAGAGCAACTTTTATTTTTAGTCAGTGCTTTGTTCATGAATATGTACGTACCAAGATTAAATATTCGAAAAATGGGAACTCAATATAGATGAAAGGAGTGAGTGCAATATATTAACTGAGATGTGTAAAAATGTTCAAACAAATCACAGTGTAACTGTTGCCAATGTTTTAATGCCAATAGAAACTGGTGAGAAGGGGTTCAAAGTAAAAGCAGTCAGTCGTAAGTGTTGGTAATCAGTATTAGATGGGAGAGTGATGCCAGTTCAAAGGAGGCTGCAAGGGTTAGCTTTTCAAACTGGTTTGAACCTGTGTCCCAGGCCCACAATTTAATTTGAAGTAATATTCCAGATTTACCATTTTTGCATACCTTGTTATTTTATATTCCTCTATAATATTGCCTCTCAGATGCCTCCTTCCAAGGTTGTAAAACCAAACGTTCACTGGTCTTGTCTCAAAATCCAACCATCTTAACACTATGACCTCAATATTACCCTCCCCACGATGTTTGGGAGGAGGTTGGCGGGCGGATTAAACCGTAAATAAAACGTGCCTGCCGCCATTTATACAGCAGCGGGTTGTGTGGCACGCGAGTGTTCCATCTTGAAGACATGGGCACTTCGTTAACATTTTAATCAGGCTCCCACAGTGCAATTGGGAGCCGGCTAGCAGCCAGCTTTCCCAAGGCTCGGGAATCCTGGCAGCGAAATGGAGGCACTCTTTGGGGGCCAGGAGAAGCACCAGTGCTCTCCCCCCCCCCCCTCCCCCCGCCACCCCCAACCCGTCATGGAAGCCTTCGGCTGATCGCAGTCTCTCTGTAACTCTGCCGCAGAACTTTGGCAGGAACTCTGCGTCCCTGGTTTAGTCGGCCGCTATCGACCTTCCCTGCTCATCATAAATATCAGGGTCGATGGATCAGCCTTATGGCAGTGACTCCAGCTCTTGAATAACTCCCCTGTGTTCAGGTGATCAGAATGAGACACAGTACTCCAGGTATTGGTCTGAACAGTGCATTACAGAATGTAAGCCCAAGTTGCCCTGACTTGTGATCTATTCTTTTGACTATGTAGTTCAGCATTCCGTTTGCTGTGTTGGTTACTCTCTGTAGTGGTTGGGCATGTTGAACATCAAGCCTATAAATACTCCTAGATCTCTTTCAACTTCATCCGTAGCTATGACATCACCATTCATGGGGTACACGTGTCCCCCATTTTTCCTTTCCGTTTGCAATACTTACATTTATCTGCATTAATCTACCCTGTAATTTGGCAACACATTCAAGGTTTAGTCAACGAACCTACTCACATGTTTTACCGTCAGAATTTACTTCCTCCACATTTCTTCATCCAAAACATTAACATTGTCACTTGTTGCCTCACTACGCACGCAACCTTTGACCTGCTGTGTTGCTGCAACATCTCTTTGCTTGTGCGCAGATCTAGCACTATAATCTGGAGCCAACATGAATCCATCTATTTCTTTTCACCATCTGTACTGCTCCACGATCCAGGACCAACACAAGGCGACTATCCCATGTTCAAATTTCTCTTTCTAGTCCAACAGCGTTTCCACTATCTTGCAGCTCTATTTTTGCAGCAAGTTCGAAAGTAAAATAAAGACACTTTTGAAAACAACAGCAGCTTGTATTTATATAGCGCCTTTACCGTAGTGAAATGTCCCAAGGCGCTTCACGGGAGTATTATGAGATAAAATATTTGACACCGACCCGCATAAAAAGAAATTAGCGCAGGTGACCAAAAGCTTGGTCAAAGAGGTATGTTTTAAGGAGCGTCTTGAAGGAGGAAAGAGAACTAGAGAGGCGGAGAGATTTAGTCAGGGAATTCCAGAGCTTTGGGGCTTAGGCAACAGAAGGCACGGCCACCAATGGTTGAGCGATTATAATCAGGGATGCTCAAGAGGGCAGAATTAGAGGAGAGCAGACATCTCGGAGGGGAGCGCAGGTGAGGGTGGTGGGGGGGGGGGTTGTGGGGCTGGAGGGTTTACAGAGGCCATGGAGGGATTTGAAAATAAGGATGAGAATTTTGAAATTGAGGTGTTGCTTAACCGGAAGCCAATGTCGGTAAGTGAACACAAGGATGATGGGTGAGCGGGACTGGTGCGAGTTAAGACAGGGGGCAGCCGAGTTTTGGATCACCTCTAGTTTACTGAGACTGTGGGAGGCCAACCTGGAGTGCATTGGAATAGTCAAGTCTAGAGGAAACAAATGCATGGATGAGGGTTCCAGCAGCGAATGAGCTGAGGCAAGAGCGGAGACGGACGATGTAACGGAGGTGGAAATAGGTGGTCTTAGTTCTGTTGAGGACATGTGCTCGAAAACTCATTTCAGGGTCAAATATGACACCAAGGTTGAGAACAGTCTGGTTCAGCCTCAGACAGAAGTTGCGGAGAGGGATGGAGTCAGTGGCTAGGGGACGGAGTTTGTGGCGGGGACCGGAAACAATGGCTTCGATCTTCCCAATATTCCATTGGAGAAAATTTCTGCTCATCCAGAGCTGGATATCGGACAAGCAGTCTGACAATTTAGAGACCGTGGAGGGGTCGAGAGAAGTGGTGGTGAGGTAGAGCTGGGTGTCATCAGCGTACTTGTGGAAACTGACGCTGTGTTTTCGGATGATGTCGCCAAGGGGCAACGTGTAGGTGAGAAATAGGAGGGGGCCAAGGATAGATCCTTGGGGGACACCAGAGGTAACGATGCGGGGGGCAGGAAGAGAAGCTGTTGCAGGTGATTCTCGGCCTACGATTAGATAGATAAGAATGGAACCAGGCGAGTGCAGTCCCACCTAGCTGGACGACAGTGGAGGGGTGTTGGAGAAGGATAGAGTGGTCAGCCGTGTCAAAGGCTACAGACAAGTAAAGAAGGACAAGGAGGGATACTTTACCTTTGTCACAGTCACAAAGGATGTCATTTGTGACTTTGATGGGAGCTGTTTCAGTACTGTGGCTCGCGCAAAACAAAAAACATTCACACATGCAAATATATTGCTTTGAAATATTTAATGAAGGGTGTTCAGTTTGATGGGGGAGTATCACCATTTTAATGCATTAATTGCTGAATTCTTAGTTTGTTCCTATCTGAAAAGCATTCCAACTTCCTCATTAATGGTTGTGAGATGTTGATATAAACGAGTCATCTGAAATCCTCTTGGACTCAATGGGGACACAAAGTGGCATGTGAGCAACCAAGAGCAGAGGACTGCTCTGATTTACTTAAAATATTTTCAAAATGTTTACACATAGCCAAATCAAGACAAAACAGTGAATTGGCTAACAATGGATATGATCATAAAACGTATTTCACCATCCATTACCTGAGTCTGCGAGGTAATGTTTGACGATAGAAGAGATCCCTTGTGGTGCCACATAGTTACAGGTTCCTTCTTTTGGTGCCATTCCCTCCACAAGACTGAGCAGTGGTTTCAAAATGCTCCGTGATAGCAATTCTTCATAAAAACTAGAAAACAAACCACATCAACAAAAGCAAGAAATAAATCACACCTGCAGTCAAAATGAAATGGTATCAACCAGTGAGAAACCGGACACATATATGGTATAGTTTCCATTTTCGTAAAATTGATTAATTTGACTTGCATTAATACTGAAATTCAACCAGAGCTCACGCTGAGCTAATCTGCAAATCCCACAACTTATCCACTGCCAATATGTTTATTTCATCAGGGTAGTATCACTCGCTTCCACCCTACCTCACCTCCATCGCTCCTGTTACCCTCATCCATGTTGCTGTCACCTCTACTTCTTATTTCGCCAATGTCCTTCTTGCTGGCCTTTCATCCTCCATAGACTCCCAACTCATCCAAACGCTGCTTTCCACATCCTGTCCTGTTTGCCTATCTCCCCACCACACACCCGGCAACCCTACCCCCACCACTGCCATCCCCACCACGCCATCCCAGTCCCCAACCCTGTCTTTGCTGATCTATATTAGTTCCCTGTGCCCCAAATCCCTGAATTTGAAATCTTCACCTTCATCTTCCACCCCTCCATAGCCTCGCCCCATCCTATAACTCCACCCTCCTCATGTTTTTCAACTTTCCAGTTCTAACCTTCTGCACATTGCCCCTTCCTTTGCACTAAAATTGGTGGGAAAACCTTGATCCACCTCAGCCCTACTCTCTGGAATTCCCATCGCTAAACTCCCCTGCCTCGGTATTTCTTTATTCATCTTTCAAAACCTTCTTAAAACTCAGAAAGTACTAACTTCCAGCCTAAGCTGCAGTGTCGGAGGTTCTGGCCACGCTTTTGGTCACCTCTCCATACTCTCAAACCATGACTCCATTTCTGTTCATGTTTCACCTCTCTGTAGATATTATAGACACTGTACAACTGCAGCTTGCTGTTCTAACAAGAATGCCAGCTGTTCACAAACCAATGCTGGAAACATAGAAACATAGAAACATAGAAAATTGGTGCAGAGTAGGCCATTCGGCCCTTCAAGCCTGCGCCACCATTCAATATGATCATGGCTGATCATGCAACTTCAATACCTCACTCCTGCTTTCTCTCCACACCACTTGATTCCTTTAGCCATAAGGGCCACATCTAACTCCCTTTTGAATATATCTAACGAACTGGCCTCAACAACTTTCTGCAGTAAGAGAATTCCACAGGTTCACAACTCTGAGTGAAGAAGTTTCTCCTCATCTCAGTCCTAAATGGCTTACCCCTTATCCTTAGACGGTGACCACTGGTTCTGGAATTCCCCAACATCGGGAACATTTTTCCTGCATCTAACCTGTCCAGTCCCGTCAGAATTTTATGTGTTTCTATGAGATCCCCTCTCATTCTTCTAAATTCCAGTGAATATAAGCCTAGTCAATCCAGCCTTTCTTCATATGTCAGTCCTGCCATCCTGGGAATCAGTCTGGTGAACCTTCACTGCACTCCCTCAATAGCAAGAATGCCCTTTCTCAGATTATTCAAGGTGTGGCCTCACCAAGGCCCTGTACAACTGCAACAAGACCTCCCTGCTCCTATACTCAAATCCTCTCGCTATGAAAGCCAACATGCCATTTGCCTTCCTCACCGCCTGCTGTACCTGCATGCCAACTTTCAATGACTGATGTACCGTGACACCCAGGTCTCATTGCACCTCCCCTTTTCCTAATCTGTCACCATTCAGATAATATTCTGCCTCCCTGTTTTTGCCACCAAAGTGAATAACCTCACATTTATCCACATTATACTGCATTTGCCATGCATTTGCCCACTCACCTAACCTGTCCAAGTCACCCTGCAGCCTCTTAGCATCCTCCTCACAGCTCACAACGCCACCCAGCTTAGTGTCATCTGCAAACTTGGAGATATTACACTCAATTCCTTCATCCAAATCATTAATGTATATTGTTACTGGCTGGGGACCCAGCACTGAACCCTGTGGTACACCACTAGTCACTGCCTGCCATTCTGAAAAGGACCCGTTTATCCTTACTCTTTGCTTCCTGTCTGCCAACCAGTTCTCTATCCACATCAGTACATTACTCCCAATACCATGTGCTTTGATTTTGCACACTAATCTCTTGTGTGGGACCTTGTCAAAAGCCTTTTGAAAGTCCAAATACACCACATCCACTGATTCTCCCTTGTCCACTCTACTAGTTACATCCTCAAAAAATTCTAGAAGGTTTGTCAAGCATGATTTCCCTTTCAGAAATCCATGCTGACTTGGACCGATCCGGTCACTGCTTTCCAAATGTGCTGCTATTTCATCTTTAATAATTGATTCCAACATTTTCGCCACTACTGATGTCAGGCTAAGCGGTCTATAATTCCCTGTTTTCTCTCTCCCTCCTTTTTTAAAAAGTGGTGTTACATTAGCTACCCTCCAATCCATAGGAACTGATCCAGAGTCGATAGACTGTTGGAAAATGATCACCAATGTGTCCACTATTTCTAGAGCCACTTCCTTAAGTACTCTGGGATGCAGACTATCAGGCCCTGGGGATTTATCGGCCTTCAATCCCAACAATTTCCCTAACACAATTTCTTGACTAATAAGGATTTCCTTCAGTTCGTCCTTCTCGCTCGACCCTTTTGTGCCAATACCTTTGCAACCACCACGACGTTTTGTAGTGGTTACCAGTTGGAATGGTTCAATGATGCAGTGGAACTTCAGTGGGTTTTGGGTGTGATCGATGTGTGTGTCCATGGCTACATGCATCCATTTTCCCCCCTACATGTAGATCATGCTGGTAGCTCATCACATTCATATACATTCATATACATTCAAGTCCAGAAAAGGAAATTTGCATTTACATCATTGCATTTGTGGTACAGTCGTGAGGCAAGTACATTTGACTGGTGAGATACATTGATGGTACATCTTTGGGATCAGTGCTGGGGTCAGCACCGGTGCGTGAGGTCAAACTAGTTCCAGAGCTGCTGGATGGTGTCCAGGCAGTCTGGTGGTGGTGCGTTGCCTGGTGCTAGCAGTAGGAACCCGGTTGGCTCGAGTTGCCCGCTCTCGGGGCTTTGCCGTTGCTCCTAGCGTCGGGCAGGTTCACAGATTCCTGTGACCTCCCTGTCCTCTCCTGGCGCTCCGGGTCGCTGCTGCTCCCAGAGGAACAGTTGTCCAGCAGTGCACAGAGAACTGCTAACTCGCTTGCCTGGCCGTTATTTGGTTTGGGATCCTGGCTGGTCCCGGTCCCAATTGGGAGAACCGCCGCGGGTGATGCCTCTCTCCCGGGCGTAGCCTTGGTGGCGATGGGGTCTGCACCTTAGCGTAGTTTTTTCTTTCAGACTCGTGGCAGTTGGTGCCATTGGGTGCCTGAGAGGTGGAGCCGATCAAGGGGCAGGATATCGATACCAGTGCTGTTGCCCTCCTGAGATCGCTTGTTCTGCAGCTTGTGGCCACACTCCGTGGTGCATCACCCTGGTCCCAGGGGCGTAGGCTACAGCATTGGGTAGCCCGCTGGACCTGTGTGCTTTCGATGGGTGTTTGCCTGCTACATAATCAGAATACAGTTGAAATCCTGCATTGCACAACGTTTCATTGCTTATTGTAGATAAACTGTAGCTCCGATCACAATCGCCCGACTTTTCTTTGCTTATTACATGTATAAAACTCTGATCATCAATTACAAGCTTTACATTTAGCTCACATTGTGTGAAAATGTGGAATTGTCCCTTTAAGTGTGGTGAGTTGTGGATCTCCTTTAAGAGAGCCTTGCTATCTTTACCCCAATCCTCTTCTCCGTTTGGTGCCATGTGTTGCTCCATCAGCGCTGCACCTCGTGGTCTGGCCGCCGCCATCTTTTTCTTCAGCGCCTCATCTCGTGGTTTGGGCACCATCTTTCTTCCATGCACGATGTCAACTGCTGTGATCCTCTTCTCCCTGGGTTCTGCCACCAAAGCTGGGAAGTCACCTCTGGGTCCGATTCTCTTCCTCCGGTGTCTTGCCACTGGAGCCTGGAAGGTGCGTTCGGGTCATCCCAGCTGGATCATCTCCACGCAGTCGTGCTGAGCGGTCTGTGCCTCGGGTGCTGTGCTGGTCTGCTCTCTGGTGCCGGATCCAACCTCAGGTGGGGGCTTGCTTTGCCTCTGAGCGCGGGGGACGTCGATCGCTGGAGGGATGAAATCTTCCCAGCTCCAATGGATCTTCTCCATCCACCTTCCTCCGAGTAACGTTGGTCCATAGCCAGCAACAATCCACAGGGGTAACTTGTGCACTGTGCCATCATAGAGTACCTTAACATCTGCACTACCAACGACTGGGATGAGTTCATTGGTGTAGGTGCGCAGCTTTGCCTGAACCGGGACCAGCTTGGATCGTTCAGCTTGATTGTCCCATAGCCTCTCAAAGGCCTCTTGACTCATTACTGACTGGCTCGCCCCCGTGTCCACTTCCATGAAGACTGGGGCACCATTTATCTCGACTTCCATCTGTGGTGCAGGTAAACATACCATACACCTCATCATGGAGCTGAGCTGCCTCTCTGACCATCTCTTCATAATCTGCGCTGGATTCATGGCCATCTGCAGACTCTTCATCAACACAGTGAGTCATATTTCTTTTACACATTCGCTGGAGGTGGCCCTTTGTGCTACAGCCTTTACACACATAGTCCTTAAAACTGCACTGGTGAGCCCTGTGATTTCCTCTGCAACACCAGCATGGTGCTACTCGATTAGCCCCCCTATCTCTGTAAACTCCTTCAGCCCGACAACCCCCACCCAGAGATATCTTTGCTACACTAATTCTACCCTCTTGAGCATCCCTGATTATAATCGCTCCACCATTGGTGGCCGTGCCTTCTGTTGACTCGGTTTGAAGCTCTGGAATTCCCTGCCTCAACCTCTCCACCCCTCCTTTAAGACGCTCCTTAAAACCTACCTCTTTGACCAAGCTTTTGAATACCTGCCCTGATTTCTCCTTATGTGGCTCAGTGTCAAATTTTGTGACACATAATATTCCTGTGAAGCGCCTTGGGACGTTTTTCTACATTAAAGGCGCTATATAAATACAAGTTATTGTTATTGTTGTTGAAATATCCAATGAAAGACAGACAAAAGAGAGAGAAGGTAGGAAAACAACTTTCTTTATGACTTTCCTGAACCCCTCACCTAAAAGCCGCCCAAATAGAGGCTTGGGAACAGATTGCAATATGCCATGAGGCATAAGTCAACGGCTCTTATTGAATATAATATAAGAAGATAACCTCCCTCTATTTTATCAGTGTAACTATTTGTACTGCCCTTTTTTTGACAGACATGTGATGGCACCGAGAAACAGGACCTGAGGCTCGAGATTCCACTCAGGCCCCAACTCTCTCCTCCCCACCCCCACCCCAACTCTCTCCACCCTCCCCCCACCCCAACTCTCTCCACCCTCCCCCCACCCCAACTCTCTCCTCCCCACCCCCACCCCAACTCTCTCCTCCCCACCCCCACCCCAACTCTCTCCACCCTCCCCCCACCCCAACTCTCTCCACCCTCCCCCAACTCTCTCTCATCCCCCCTTCGACTCTCTCCCCTCCCCGACTCCCTCCCCCCCCGACTCACTTCCCCCCCGACACTTTCATCCCCCGACTCTCTACTCCGCCCCGACTCTCTCCCTGCCCCGACTCTCTACCCCGCCCCCCGAACTCTCTCCCCCCCCGCACCGACTCTCTCCCCCCGCACCCCGACTCTCTCTCCCCGCCCCCCCGCCCCCCGACTCTCTCCCCCCGCACAGACTCTCCCCCCGCACCGACTCTCCCCCCCGCCCCCGACTCTCTCCCCCCGCACCCCGACTCTCTCCCCCCACCCTCCGACTCTCTCCCCCCGCCCCCCGACTCTCTCCCCCCGCACCCCGACTCTCTCCCCCCGCACCCCGACTCTCTCCCCCCACCCTCCGACTCTCTCCCCCCGCCCCCCGACTCTCTCCCCCCGCACCGACCCTCTCCCCCCCCCCCCCCGACTCTCTTCCACCCGCTCGACTCTCTTCCACCCTCCCAAACTCTTTTGCGGCCCCCCACCCCCACACCGACTCTCTCCGCCCCCCCCTCACCACCCCCCCACGCCTCTCTCCCCTCGCTCAGGCCCCGACCCCTCTCGGGGGACCCAGAGTAGCGGCCGGGGGGGGCCGAGAGTGGCAGTGGGGGACCACCAGCGAGCTGTGGGCAGAGAGGTGGCAGGTGGCCGAGAGGGGCGTGGAAGAGAGAAAGAGAGAGAGACTGGGGAAGGGAGCAGGAGAGAGAAACTGGGGGAGAGAAAGAGACTGGGTAAGAGTGAGAGAGACTGGGAGAGAGAGAGAGAGAGAGACTGGGGTGGGGGGATAAGAGACACAGGTGGGGGGAGGGATCAGAGGGGAGAGAGAGAACTCAGGGAAGACGGATCACGTTCTTCCAACCCCCTACAAGGAACATCGTTGGAGTGGATAATATCCAGAAGTCATGACACTGTCACTATTCACTTCATACCCAATAAACCTGTTAACAATCCGTACACAATGCCTGCCCCATCGATGGTGGGGGACGGGGGAGGATGCACTTGAGCTGGGGTAAGGCACTTTGGCTGGGGGAAGAGATGTACTTGGACTGGGGTAAGGCACTTTGGCTGGCCTTTGCTGTCTTCTGGGGAACTCTGTCCTTTGTCGCTTCAGGAAGTCAAAGTGGATCGAGTTACAATTGGCAAAGTCAGTGAGACTTTCGGATGGGTGGTTCCAGTGACACATTCCTGTGAAACTTCAGGGTGTGGCTTATCCTCCAAGGGGACCAATCATAGACAAAGGGTGGAGCATGGCGGCCATTTTTGCAGTACAAATAAGCGCTTCCCTATTTTATCTCTTTCCATCTTTCTTTCCTGGTCTCAACAGGCCAGCACATAACTCACTTTCAGGCCCTTGATCAGTAGTTCCCCACAGTGCTGTAAACAGATCGTGAATACTGAAGGACTGAGCTGCATCCCACCGCCCCATGGCACAGCCTGTTGGGACTATAATGCACTCTTCTACAGTGCAAGGGCAATAAATGTCACAATCCTCCTTACTACCAATAAGTTATTCACAGTGTCAGCTGTGGCTCAGTGGGCAGCACTCTCGCCTCTGAGTCCGAAGATTGTGGGTTCAAGCACCACTCCAGGGACTTGAGCACCAAAATCTAGGTTGACACTCCAGTGCAGTGCTGAGGGAGGGCTGCACTGTCGGAGGTGCTGTCTCTCGGATGAGACGTTAAACAGCTCTCTCAGGTGGGCATAAAAGATCCCATGGCACCATTTTGAAGAAGAGCAAGGGAGTTATTCCCGATGTCCTGGCCAATATTTTTCCCTCAATCAACAGAACAAAAACAGATTATCTGGGTCATGATCACATTGCTGTTTGTGGGAGCTTGCTGTGTGCAAATTGGCTGCCGTGTTTCCCACAATGCAATAGTGACTACACTCCAAAAGTACTTTGTTGGCTGTAAAGCGTTTTGCGACGTCCGGTGGTCGTGAAAGGCGCTATATAAATGTAAGTTTTTCTTTCATTCTAGGAATATAGGAACAGGAGTAGGCCATTTGGCCCCTCGAGCCTGTTCTGCTATTCAATTAGATCATGACAGATCTGTACCCACCTTAGTTCCATATACTTTGATACTCTTAACAAAAATCTATCTCAGTCTTGAAAATTCCAATTGACCCAGCATCCACAGCCTTTTGGGGAGAGTTATCCAGATTTCCATTACCCTTTAGTGAAAAAGTGCCTTCAGATTTCTCTCCTAAATGGCCGAGCTCTAATTTTAAGATTATGATGATGTGACAGTTTTACATCAATTCTGCTTCTTTATTCAACTCTGAGTGCCTTCCAAAGGGTATTGTAACTGAGACCTTTACATGAGAAAATGTTCACAAACAAATTAAAAAGGTTTGGTAACCACGTGATAGAAATCATGTGGGAACACACTTCTGTGTGAAAGTACTCAGTGAAAATGACTCACCCACTTCTCTCTCTCCCCGAACAAAATCAGGTTTTCGAAGTCAGTGTTTATGCAGAGAGTGTGCAGACATCAAAAACCGTACCAAATCATGAAAAGTTGCTGTAATTTTATCAGCTTGTTTTTGACATTTATCCTCACCCTGGTGAAAGATTAGCCTCGTCCAGCAACAAATAACAATTAACATTCTTAATAATGCAAACCTAAATTGTGACGTGTTTATCTCCTGTGGGACTGAATCCCCTGCAATAAAGAACCTTTTCAAGTACCTCTGATGCTTTTCTGCATAATATGGAGTTACTGTAATGTATTGTGCTCCCAAGTCAGCTGTGCAGTTTGGGTCGTGGGGACTTCTGCTTGTGTTCATTCTTCCTCCTTAAAGCAAAAACGTTTGGTGTTTAGCAGTGGCATTCCCTACGATCTTACAGAACTTTACATTCTTAGAGCACTCACACCCTGAACTCGGGAAAACACAATTCAAGCACACAAGAAATCATCTGCATCTGATACTATCAATTCACAATCTGGACAGTATTTCTTTGGCGATGCCATTAATACTACTGATCAGATCTACAATTGGAATGATGCAGTTTGTAATACAATACACAGAGGTAGCAAAGAGGAAAATATCTAATAAGACGATTTTGACACAGGCAGCAGTAAAGATGGCTACATTTTGGTGACATGGCCAAACAGTGGATTTTAGAGTTAGGTTAGGGTGGTACAATCTAGCAGCAATTTTGATACATTAGTTACATGCTTTCTACAGGGAGGTACTGAAGTTACACATTCTTTACACCATGCACCAAACAGAGATGAAATCACAGTGTACTTAGTTACTCACGGTAATCTTGCAAGAGCCATGTTGCCTGTATAATGTGGATAAATGTGAGGTTATCCACTTTGGGGACAAAAACACGAAGACAGAATATTATCTGAATGGTGGCAGATTAGGAAAAGGGGAGGTGCAACGAGACCTGGGTGTCATGTTTCATCAGTCATTGAAAGTTGTCATACAGGTACAGCAGGCGATAAAGAAGGCAAATGGTATGTTTGCCTTCATAGCTAGGGGATTTGAGTATAGGAGCAGGGAGGTCTTACTGCAGTTGTACAGGGCATTGGTGAGGCCTCACCTGGAATATTGTGTTCAGCTTTGGTCTCCTAATCTGAGGAAGGACATTCTTGCTATTGAGGGAGTGCAGCAAAGGTTCACCAGACTGATTCCCGAGATGGCTGGACTGACATACGAGGAGAGACTGGATCAACTGGGCCTTTATACATTGGAGTTTAGAAGAATGAGAGGGGATCTCATAGAAACAGACAAGATTCTGACGGGACGGGACAGGCTAGATGCGGGTAGATTGTTCCCGATGTTGGGGAAGTCCAGAACCTGGGGACACAGTCTTAGGATAATGGGTAGGCCATTTAGGACTGAGATGAGGAGAAACTTCTTCACTCAGAGAGTTGTTAACCCGTGGAATTCCCTACCGCAGAGTGTTGTTGATGCCAGTTCATTGGATATATTCAAGAGGGAGTTAGATAGGGCCCTTATGGCTAAAGGGGATCAAAGG
Organism: Pristiophorus japonicus; assembly: GCF_044704955.1. Classification (NCBI taxonomy): domain Eukaryota; kingdom Metazoa; phylum Chordata; class Chondrichthyes; family Pristiophoridae; genus Pristiophorus; species Pristiophorus japonicus. Next base: position 315,394,896 of record NC_091979.1, read on the forward strand.
GTATGGAGAGAAAGCAGGAAAGGGGTACTGAGGGAATGATCAGCCATGATCTTATCGAATGGTGGTGCAGGCTCAAAGGGCTGAATGGCCTACTCCTGCACCTATTTTCTATGTTTCTATGTTTAGAAACCCTGCTCCAACATACTCCCCGCTGTTCCTTCAGCTGCCACTGTCTCTGGGTCATACCGCAGTAGGGAACACTATCAGAGTGAGAATATCCTGTGCAATATATATAGCGCCATCTGTGGACTCCTGTGGCACTGCAGCCAGTGCTGTTTATAATAAAGGGAACAGGTCACCTGACTGACTGGTGAGTTCCGGTATGTTCTGCCATCTTAAGGCTGTGCGTGTTTCTGTGAGTTACTGAAAATATAACTGTTACGTCTTGAATAAAGAAGCTGACCAGATACTGTAAGAAAGTAAAGTGTGACTGTAGTCATTTATTACAGGTCTCCAGAGTGCCTCTCCAGCCTGTGAGGCCTCCTTATGTACAGGTGCTCCCAAGGGATTGTGGGATCCCTTGGGACTCCAGGGGATGAGCCCTCTGGTGGTTAAACATGGTATTTACAGGTTTACACGTATAACAACACTCCCCACCCCAAAGTCAAAAGTGTAACTATTTACAAGGTAAGTCGATCTGGGGCCTTCCTTTCCCTGGTTGATCATCTCGGTGCAAATGCTGGTTTTGGTGAGTTGTTTGTTGGGCCCTTGCTGGGCTGCTGCGCAGCTGGCCTTGCTGGGCTGCTGGGTGTGCTGAGTCCTGCTGGGCTGCTGCAGGTGATGGTTCTGCTTCATGGCCAACCGCTGGGTCGGTTGCCACACGTGTGTGTGTTGGGGGGTCGAAAAAGGTAGAATCTATTGTGGGTTGTTCTGGATAGTCCGTGAATCTGAGTTTGGTTTGGTCCAAGTGTTTCCTGCAGGTGAGTCCATTTGAAAGTTTGACCTGAAACACCCTACTCCCCTCCTTGACCACGACAGTGCCAGGAAGCCACTTGGGACCTTGTCCATAATTTAACACAAATACAGCATCATTAATCTCAATTTCGCGTGACACATTTGCACGATCATGATATGTATTCTGTTGAAGCCGCCTGCTCTCGTGTAGATCAAGATGGACTAATGAGAGCCTTGTCTTAAGTGCTCTTTTCATGAGCAGTTCAGCAGGAGGAACTCCAGTGAGCGAGTGGGGTAACTAAGCAGGACTCGGGATAGGCGAGTCTGCAGTGAGCCTTCACTTACCCTCTTCAAGCTCTGCTTGATTGTTTGCACTGCTCGCTCTGCCTGACCATTGGACGCTGGTTTAAACAGGGCAGAAGTGACATGTTTGATCCCATTGTGGGTCACGAACTCTTTGAACACGGCACTGGTGAAGCACGGCCCATTGTCACTCACAAGGACATCAGGCAGGCTGTGCGTGGCAAACATGGCCCGCAGGCTTTCAATGGTGGCAGCGGACGTGCTTGCCGACATTATCTCACATTCAATCCACTTGGAAAATGCATCTACAACCACAAGGAACATTTTTCCCAAGAATGGGCCTGCATATTCAATATGGACCCTGGACCATGGTTTGGAGGGCCAGGACCATAAACTTAGTGGCGCCTCCCTGGGTGCATTGCTTAACTGTGAACATGTGTTACATTTGTGCATGCAGGACTCTTAAGTCTGCATCGATACCGGGCCACCACACGTGGGATCTGGCTATCACTTTCGTCATTACAATTCCTGGGTGGGTGCTGCGGAGGTCACTAATGAAAGTGTCCCTGCCCTTTTTTTGGCACCGCGACCCGATTACCCCATAGGAGGCAGTCTGCCTGTATAGACATTTCATTTTTGCGCCGCTGGTACGGCTTTATTTCTTCCTGCATCTCTAACGGGACACTAGACCAACTCCCATGGAGCACACAGTTTTTTTACTAAGGACAGTAAGGAGTCCTGGCTCGTCCAGGTTCTAATCTGTCGGGCGGTAACAGGTGATTGCTCACTCTCGAATGCTTCCATTACCATAACTAAATCTGCGGGCTGTGCCATTTCCACCCCCGTGCTGGGCAATGGCAGCCTACTGAGAGCATCGACACAGTTTTCTGTGCCTGGCCTATGGTGGATGACGTAGTTGTATGCGGACAATGTGAGCACCCATTTCTGGATGCGGGCCGATGCATTCATATTTAACCCCTTACTTTCAGAAAAGAGGGATATAAGTGGCTTATGGTCGGTTTCCAATTCAAATTTGAGCCCAAACAGATATTGATGCATTTTCTTTACCCCATAAACACACGCTAACGCTTCTTTTTCGATCATGCTGTAGGCTCTCCCAGCCTTAGGCAGACTTCTGGATGCATAAACAATCGGTTGCAATTTCCCATATTTTTAGCTTGTTGCAATATACACCCGACACCGTATGACGATGCATCACATGGTGGTACCAAACGCTTACATGGATCGTACAACACAAGCAATTTGTTTGAGCATAACAGTTTCCTTGCTTTCTCAAAGGCATTTTCTTGGCTTTTACCCCATATCCATTCATCTCCTTTATGCAGTGGTTCTAACATTGTGCTAAGACCCGGTAAGAAGTTACCAAAGTAGTTCAGGAGTCCTAGAAACGACCGCAGCTCCGTCACGTTCTGTGGTCTCGGTGCGTTCTTGATTGCCTCCGTCTTCGAATCGTTGGGCCTGATGCCGTCCGCCGCGATTCTTCTCCCCAGGAACTCCACTTCAGGCACCAGGAAAACGCACCGAGAATTTTAACCTGAGCCCCACACAATTAAGCCGACTAAGAACCTCCTCCATGTTCTGCAGGTGTTCGACAGCGTCCCGACCTGTAACCAAGAAGTCATCCTGGAAGGCCACGGTGCGCGGGACCGACTTCAGCAAGCATTCCATGTTCCTTTGGAATATCACCGCAGCTGATCAATCCCAAATGGGCATCTGTTATAAATGAAGAGACCTTTGTGCGTGTTGATGCAGGTGAGGCCCTTCGATGGTTCCTCCAGCTCCTGCGTCATGTCAGCCGAGGTCAAGTCCAGCTTCGCAAATGTTTTTCCTCCCGCCAGCATCACAAATAGGTCGTCTGCCTTTGGTAGCGGGTATTGATCCTGCAGGGAGAAACGATTGATAGTTACTTTGTAATCACCACAGATTCTGACGTTGCCGTCTCCCTTGAGGACTGGAACAATCGGACTGGCCCACTCATTGAATTCGATCGGCGAAATGATGCCCTCTCGGTGCAGCCTGTCCAGCTCAATCTCCACCCTCTCTCTCACCGTGTACGGTGCCCCTCTCGCCTTGTGGTGGGTGGGTCGCACCCCCGGAATCAAGTGGATCTGCACTTTTGCTCCTTGGAACTTCCTGATGCCCGGTTCGAACAGTGAGGGGAACTTGTTTAGGACCTGGGCACATGAAGTGTCGTCAGCGGACGAGAGCGCTCGGACGCTGTCCCAGTTCCAGCATATCTTTCCCAGCCAGCTCCTGCCGAACAGCGTGGGGCCATCGCCCAGTACCACCCAGAGTGGTAAATTGTGCATCGCCCCATCATTGGAGACCTTTACGGTATCACTGCCGATTACGGGAATCAGTTCCTTTGTGTACGTTCTCAGTTTAGTACGAATGGGAGTCAGGACTGGCCTTGAGGCCTTGCTGCACCACAATTTATCGAAAGTCTTTTTGCTCATTATGGACTGGCTCGCGCCCGTGTCCAGCTCCATTGACAGCGGGAGTCCGTTTAATTCAACCTTCAGCATTATCAGGGGACATTTTGTGATAAATGTGTGCACCCCATATACCTCTGCCTTCTCAGTCTGAGGCCCTGGTTTGTCATGATCCACCATGGATCTGTCCTCCTCTGCAACATGGTGGTTTGAAGGATTAGCAGGATTTGCAGCTCACCTGCACATACGTTGGAGCTGTTCCATTGTTCCACAGCCCTTGCAAACGTATCCTTTGAAGCGGCATGAAAGGAACCGATGATCAACTCCGCAGCGCCAACAAGGTGTTAATGGCCTGTATTCACCACCCTTGATGGCGGACTCTGAGATATCTGCGGACGTGCAGCTGCAGGCATGTGGGGCCTGTCCTGTACGTTATGATTCAAAAACAACATTACTTTTTCACAGTACTTGCAGCAACACTTGTGCGCTGAGAGATTTGTTTGGTATTGTCACTGGTGGCGATGAACGCCTGGGCTACAGACTAAGTTTGCAAAGTATTACTTCATGGCCAAGTACAAAGAAGTCCCTGAGCATGTGCTCCAAGTGTCTTTCAAATTCGCAATGTCCTGCAAGGTGCCTTAGCTCGGCGATGTAGCGAGCCACTTTCTGGCCTTCAGACCTCTTGTACGTGTAGAACCGGTACCTCGCCATCAGTTCGCTTTCCTTTGGATTTAGATGCTCCCGGACCAGTGTGCACAAATCATCGTACGACTTCTCTGTGGGTTTCGCTGGAGCATGCAGATTTTTCATGAGGACATACGTTGGTGACCCACAAACGGCGAGGAGGATCGCCCTTCATTTGGCAGAGTTTGCTTCATCTTCCAGCTCGTTGGCCATGAAGTATTGGTCGAGTGGCTCCACGAAGGTTTCCCAATCATCTCCCTCCGAAAATTTCTCCAGGATGCCCATGGTTCTCTGCATTGTTGCGATGGGGTTCGTCATCTGTATCTTGTCGCCGGTTGTTATGTCTTGAATAAAGAATCTGACCAGATACTGTAAGCTCAAAGTAATGTGTGACCATAGTACATTATTACAGGTCTCCAGAGTGCCTCTCCAACCTGTGAGACCTCCTTTTGTACAGGTGTTCCCAAGGGATTGTGGGATCCCTTGGCAATCCAGGGGATGAGCCCTCTGGTGGTTAAACATGGTATTTACAGGTTTACATATATAACAATAACAACGGCGGCGAAGATGGGATATAACTAATAGAGTAGACAAGGGAGAACCAGTGGATGTGGTGTATTTGGACTTTCAAAAGGCTTTTGACAAGGTCCCACACAAGAGATTGGTGTGCAAAAAAATCAAAGCACATGGTATTGGGGGTAGAGAACAGGTTGGCAGACAGGAAGCAGCGAGTCGGAATAAACGGGTCCTTTTCAGAATGGCAGGCAGTGACTAGTGGGGTGCCACAGGGCTCAGTGCTGGGACCCCAGCTATTTACAATATACAACAATGATTTAGATGAAGGAATTGAGTGTAATATCTCCAAGTTTGCAGATGACACTAAGCTGGGTGGTGGTGTGAGCTGTGAAGAGGATGCTAAGAGGCTGCAGGGTGACTTGGACAGGTTAGGTGAGTGGCCAAATGTATGGCAGATGCAGTATAATGTGGATAAATGTAAGGTTATCCACTTTGGTGGCAAAAGCACGAAGGCAGAATATTATCTGAATGGCAGCAGATTAGGAAAAGGGGAGGTGCAAAGAGACCTGGGTGTCATGGTACATCAGTCATTGAAAGTTGACATGCAGGTACAGCAGGCGATGAAGAAGGCAAATGGTATGTTGGCCTTCATAGCTAAGCGATTTGAGTATAGGAGCAGGGAGGTCTTACCGGGTGAGGCCTCACCCGGAATATTTTGTTCAGTTTTGATCTCCTAATCTAAGGAAGGACGTTCTTGCTATTGAGGGAGTGCAGTGAAGGTTCACCAGACTGATTCCCAGGATGGCAGGACTGACATATGAGGAGAGACTGGATCGACTGGGCCTGTATTCACTGGAGTTTAGAAGGATGAGAGAGGATCTCATCGAAACATATAAAATTCTGACGGGGCTGGACAGGTTAAATTCAGGAAGAATGTTCCCGATGTTGGGGAAGTCCAGAACCAGGGGACACAGTCGAAGGATAAGGGGTAAGCCATTTAGGACTGAGATGAGGAGAAACTTCTTCACTCAGAGAGTAGTTAATCTGTGGAATTCTCTACCGCAGAGAGTTGTTGATGCCAGCTCATTGGATATATTCAAGAGGGAATTAGATGTGACCCTTACGGCTAAAGGGATCAAGGGCAATGGAGAGAAAGCAGGAAAGGGGTACTGAGGTGAAAGATCAGCCATGATCTTATTGAATGGTGGTGCAGCCTCGAAGGGCCGAATGGCCTACTCCTGAACCTATTTTCTATGTTTCTATGTTTCTAGCATCTGTGGCTCTCGTGTTGCACTGTTCAGCCACCAAAGAACTCACTTTAGGAGTGGAAGCAAGTTTTCCTCGATTTCGAGGGACTGCCTATGATGAGTTCACTATGACATATCTAAGGAGATTAAGCTAGCATGTGATGCCTCTCCGTATGGAGTTGGGGCAGTAATCTCTCATGTATTAAGTAGTGGGGAGGAGAGACCAATTGCGTTTGCTTCACGCACACTCGGTGCCAGTGAGAGTAATTATGCGCAAATTGAAAGGGAAGCTTTGGCATTAATTTTTGGGGTCAAGAAGTTTCACAAATACTTGTATGGTCGTAAGTTTACCATTGTTACAGACCATAAGCCCCTAACAGCAATCCTCCATCAAAAGTCCCCAGTTCCAACATTAGCTGCAGCCCGAATGCAGAGATGGGCTTTGATTTTGTCAACATAGAAACATAGAAACATAGAAAATAGGTGCAGGAGAAGGCCATTCAGCCCTTCTAGCCTGCACCGCCATTCAATGAGTTCATGGCTGAACATGAAACTTCAGTACCCCCTTCCTGCTTTCTCGCCATAACCCTTGATCCCCCGAGTAGTAAGGACTTCATCTAACTCCCTTTTGAATATATTTAGTGAATTGGCCTCAACTACTTTCTGTGGCAGAGAATTCCACAGGTTCACCACTCTCTGGGTGAAGAAGTTTCTCCTCATCTCGGTCCTAAATGGCTTACCCCTTATCCTCAGACTGTGACCCCTGGTTCTGGACTTCCCCAACATTGGGAACATTCTTTCTGCATCTAACCTGTCTAAACCCGTCAGAATTTTAAACGTTTCTATGAGGTCCCCTCTCATTCTTCTGAACTCCAGTGAATACAAGCCCAGTTGATCCAATCTTTCTTGATAGGTCAGTCCCGCCATCCCGGGAATCAGTCTGGTGAACCTTCGCTGCACTCCCTCAATAGCAAGAATGTCCTTCCTCAAGTTAGGAGACCAAAACTGTACACAATACTCCAGGTGTGGCCTCACCAAGGCCCTGTACAACTGTAGCAACACCTCCCTGCCCCTGTACTCAAATCCCCTCGCTATGAAGGCCAACATGCCATTTGCTTTCTTAACCGCCTGCTGTACCTGCATGCCAACCTTCAATGACTGATGTACCATGACACCCAGGTCTCGTTGCACCTTCCCTTTTCCTAATCTGTCACCATTCAGATAATAGTCTGTCTCTCTGTTTTTACCACCAAAGTGGATAACCTCACATTTATCCACATTATACTTCATCTGCCATGCATTTGCCCACTCACCTAACCTATCCAAGTCACTCTGCAGCCTAATAGCATCCTCCTCGCAGCTCACACTGCCACCCAACTTAGTATCATCCGCAAATTTGGAGATACTGCATTTAATCCCCTCGTCTAAATCATTAATGTACAATGTAAACAGCTGGGGCCCCAGCACAGAACCTTGCGGTACCCCACTAGTCACTGCCTGCCATTCTGAAAAGTACCCATTTACTCCTACTCTTTGCTTCCTGTCTGACAACCAGTTCTCAATCCACGTCAGCACACTACCCCCAATCCCATGTGCTTTAACTTTGCACATTAATCTCTTGTGTGGGACCTTGTCGAAAGCCTTCTGAAAGTCCAAATATACCACATCAACTGGTTCTCCTTTGTCCACTTTACTGGAAACATCCTCAAAAAATTCCAGAAGATTTGTCAAGCATGATTTCCCTTTCACAAATCCATGCTGACTTGGACCTATCATGTCACCATTTTCCAGATGCACTGCTATGACATCCTTAATAATTGATTCCATCATTTTACCCACTACTGAGGTCAGGCTGACCGGTCTATAATTCCCTGTTTTCTCTCTCCCTCCTTTTTTAAAAAGTGGGGTTACATTGGCTACCATCCACTCCATAGGAACTGATCCAGAGTCAATGGAATGTTGGAAAATGACTGTCAATGCATCCGCTATTTCCAAGGCCACCTCCTTAAGTACTCTAGGATGCAGTCCATCAGGCCCTGGGGATTTATCGGCCTTCAATCCCATCAATTTCCCCAACACAATTTCCCGATTAATAAAGATTTCCCTCAGTTCCCCCTCCTTAATAGACCCTCTGACCCCTTTTATATCCGGAAGGTTGTTTGTATCCTCCTTAGTGAATACCGAACCAAAGTACTTGTTCAATTGGTCTGCCATTTCTTTGTTCCCCGTTATGACTTCCCCTGATTCTGACTGCAGGGGACCTACGTTTGTCTTCACCAACCTTTTTCTCTTTACATACCTATAGAAACTTTTGCAATCCGCCTTAATGTTCCCTGCAAGCTTCTTCTCGTACTCCATTTTCCCTGCCCTAATCAAACCCTTTGTCCTCCTCTGCTGCGTTCTAAATTTCTCCCAGTCCCCAGGTTCGCTGCTATTTCTGGCCAATTTGTATGCCACTTCCTTGGCTTTAATACTATCCCTGATTTCCCTAGATAGCCACGGTTGAGCCACCTTCCCTTTTTTATTTTTACGCCAGACAGGAATGTACAATGTCTGCCATTGTCCATCCACAGTCAACCCCTTAAGTATCATTCGCCAATCTATCCTAGCCAATTCACGCCTCATACCTTCAAAGTTACCCTTCTTTAAGTTCTGGACCATGGTCTCTGAAATTACTGTTTCATTCTCCATCCTAATGCAGAATTCCACCATATTATGGTCACTCTTCCCCAAGGGGCCTTGCACAATGAGATTGCTAATTAAGCCTCTCTCATTACACAACACCCAGTCTAAGATGGCCTCCCCCCTAGTTGGTTCCTCAACATATTGGTCTAGAAAACCATCCCTTATGCACTCCAGGAAATCCTCCTCCACCGTATTGCTTCCAGTTTGGCTAGCCCAATCTATGTGCATATTAAAGTCACCCATTATAACTGCTACACCTTTATTGCATGCACCCCTAATTTTCTGTTTGATGCCCTCCCCAACATCCCTATTACTGTTTGGATATGATATTGAATACAGATGATCAGCTGATCACAGTAATGCTGATACAATGTCTAGATTGCCTTCCCCATCATAAGTTACACCCGATAGGGAGGAAGTGTTTTATTTTTCATATATTGATGAACTGCCAGTCACAGCTGAAGAGATTGGTAGAGTAACCAAACGTAACCCAGTTATGTCAAACTGTATGATTATATTGCAAATAGCTGTCCAAACCAGGAAACAGACAAAGATATTCATCCATTCTTCATTCGTAGGAATGAATTATCAGTCGATAAAGATTGTATCATGTGGGGTGCAAGAGTGGTTATACCAAATAAATTCAGGTCCAAATTATTAGAAGACCTCCATGACCAGCAACTGGGAATGTGTTGACCAAGAGTTTTGCACGCAGTTACTTATGGTGGCCAGGTCTTGATAAAGATATCGAGTACATCATCAGTCAGTGTACGTCATGTCAATCGGTAAGCAAGACACCACCATCAGTACCATTACAGCCATGGAAAAGGCCTCCCAGGGTGTGACAAAGGCTCTCTATCGATTTTGCTGAGCTAGAAGGACAATTGTTCATTGTGATTGATAGCCATTCGAAGTGGGTTGAAGTGTTTCCAATGTGGAAAATAACAAGTAAAACATTAGACATTTTATGAAGATTATTTTTTTCATTTGGCCTCCCAGAAGAAATTGTTTCTGATAATGGACCACAATTTTGTTCAGAAGAACTTGCATAGTTCATGAGCAAAAATGGTGTGAAACATACAAGGTTCCTCCATACCATCCTGCTTTAAATGTTGCAGCAGAGTGCACTGTACAAATAGTAAAATGTGCCCTCATCAAACAGATGTTGGATGCAAATCCAAAGAAATGACAGTTGTCATTGGACCACAAATTGGCTAATTTTCTAATTATGTATCGTAATACTCCTCACACAACTACTGGTAGAACACCAGCAGAGTTGTTTCTCAAACGACAGCCAGGAACCAGAGTCTCGTTGTTAAAACCAAACTTGGCACAGTCCGTACAAGAGACACAATTAAGACAGAAAGAGAATCATGGTAGAGGTAGAGTAAAAGAGAGAAGTGTGAAATTAAATCAGAAGGTGAGAGCGAAGGATCATCACCATAAATGGTTAAAGTGGTTACCAGGAAGAGTGGTGAAGATATGTGGTCCTCGCACATATTTGGTCAAGATGTTTGATCATGGACAGGTTAGGTTTGTTCATATTGATCATATTTTACCTACAGACGTGAAAGTAGTTGAAGGTGGGAATGATTCAATTATTTCTGACTCATCAGATAGTTTTGATACACCAGTAGTATATCCTACATCCAATGTACTGGAAACAAATCCAAGAGAAAGTCAGATTTTAAGTCTGAATCCAAGTCAGGCAGACAAACAGTCTGAAGTTAGAGAGAGTTCAAATGGAAATCAAGGACATTCCTTGGAGGAAAACTTTCCTCGGGATCAGCGTTGAATGAGTTTAAATTTGACACCATGTTTGGAAGGTTCTGTTCGAGAGCGAAGGTATCCTCTTTGAAACAGAAAACAAGTGGCTAAGCTTGATTTGTAAATATGGCAAAATAAGTCCATATCTTTTGTTATGTATAGCCATGCAAGTTATGTATGATGATTGTTTTGTTATAATTACTTCTTCATTAAAGAGGGAGAAGTGTAATATATATAGCTCCACCTGTGGACACCTATGGCACTGCAGCCAGTGCTGTTTATAATGAAGGGAACAGGTCACCTGACTGACTGGTATGTTCTGCTGTGTGTGTTTCTGTGAGTTATTGAAAGTATAACATTCTGGAATCCTCATCACCAATGGAATCAGTCTAGATTGGCTGTTGGTATATCCCTGCCCCTGTAAGTCTCTTACTCACTGCATGATTGAGGCTGGGAGTCAGACAACAAGTGTGACAACAGTGGGGGATAGTAAGGATCTGGGAGTTGGTCCAAAGTGGCCATGGAACAGCGAGAAGAATCTCTGAAGTGGATATGAGACAACTCCAAATGTTAATAAGTACTTGACGATTTTGACAAAAACATGAAAAAGCATTTGGCAAACAAAATAAAATCACTTCCAAAAGTTGCAGAGTGTCACTAACACAGGATATCATTGTGGTGAAAGTCACACATGACTTTTGGCATCTAAACATCCAAACTAGTATGTCTAGTATGTCTGCGCTCTCAGGTGGATCTAAAAGATCCCATGGCACTATGTCAAAGAACAGGGGAGTTTTCCCATGGTGCCCTGGCCAATAGTTATCCCTCAACCAACATCACTAAAACAGATAATCTGCATCTCACATTGCTGGTTGTGGGAGCTTGCTGTGCGCAAATTGGCTGCCGCTTTTCCCACATTACAACAGTGACTACACTTCAAAAGTACTTCATTAGCTGTAAAGTGCTTTGGGACATTCTGAGGTTGAGAAAGGCGCTATATAAATGCAAGTTCTGTCTTTCTTTTTATGGTCAAACACTTTGTTCATGAAGATTATGCTCCATTAATTCAAAGGTATGAAGGGTCACACTCAACATTTAACTTGTCTTTCGCCTTCAGATGCTGACTGAACTGCTCTGCATTTCCATCATTTTTTATTATTGTTCCATAATGGTATTACTTGACATTTAATCATTAAAAGTTACTTTTCCACACTCTTCCATACCATACAGAGTGACCAGGAATTATTTGGCTGCTGATGGGAGCAGTAAAGGAGGCCTGAGCTCCTTTAGAGTGGGTGTGAATTAATCCACAATTAATAGGGATCTGTGGGAATGAGAGCTGTACCCTTTGGAAGATTTTACAACTGCAAAGATCTCTGCAGTAACACACTTACAATAAACACTGCTCTGCAACATTAAACTACGCTGTGAATCTCTATCAGAAATCAGTGGGCGTGCAGCCGAGTTAGGTACGACATGTTGCATCATACTCTTTCTCGGGGTCATTTTCATTTCAATGAAGTGGCAATATCTGTCTACTTGTAAATAGTGAGAAAGTCGTAATGCAACAAGTTCCCTGTGAAAGGGCAAATGATAAATGAGCAGAATAGGTGAATCTCAGCATAATTAAGGCTATAAGATTGAATTCTGTTAGAAATCTGTTGGTCCTGAGTTGCCTGAGTAAGAATGGAGACCACAATGGGAGTTTGTCAATACAAAACTGTGAGAAAATACAGTACAATAATACATTTCTACATGACCAGATGATTGCAATTGCCAGTCAATGCAGGAAAAGGTGTGCGACATGGTGAAGTGGTAAAATTACATTTAAAGCCATCAATTAAATTGCCCGATATGCAAGCCCAGATTTTAACCTAACATGCCTGTGGGAAGTCAATGGGGTGTAAAATCAGGCTGGATCTAAAAAGGACGTTTAACCAGAATCCGTCCCATTCCCAATGGGTGTGTTCGGTTAAAATCAGGGCTATTGAGGCAGTGCTGCACTGTCAAAGGTTCCCTCGTTTGGATAAGATGTTAAACCGAGGCCCCATCTATTAGAAGAATGGCAGGGGAGTTCTCCCAATGTCCTGGCCAATATTTTATTCCTTAATCAACACCATCAAAACAGATTATTATATGGGATTTACAGCACAGAAACAGTCATTCGGTCGAACTGGTCTATGCTGGTGTTTATGTTCCGCACAAGCCTCCTCCCTTACTTATTGCTGTTTGTGGGACCTTGCTGTGCGCAAATTGGCTGCTACGTTTTCAGAATGGCAGGCAGTGACTAGTGGGGTGCCGCAGGGCTCAGTGCTGGGACTCCAGCTATTTACAATATGCATTAATGATTTGGATGAAGGAATTGAGTGTAATATCTCCAAGTTTGCAGACGACACTAAGCCGGGTGGCGGTGTGAGCTGTGAGGAGGATGCTATGAGGCTGCAGGGTGACTTGGACAGGTTAGGCAAGTGGGCAAACCCATGGCAGATGCAGTATAATGAAGATAAATGTGAGGTTATCCACTTTGGTGGCAAAAACACGAAGGCAGAATATTATCTGAATGGCGGCAGACTAGGAAAAGGGGAGGTGCAACGAGACCTGGGTGTCATGGTTCATTCGTCATTGAAAGTTGGCATGCAGGTACAGCAGGCGATGAAGAAGGCAAATGGTGTGTTTGTCTTCGTAGCTAGGGGATTTGAGTATAGGAGCAGGGAGGTCGTACTGTAGTTGTACAGGGCCTTAGTGAGGTCTCACCTGGAATATTGTGTTCAGTTTTGGTCTCCTAATCTGAGGAAGAACGTTCTTGTTATTGAGGGAGTGCAGCGAAGGTTCACCAGACTGATTCCCGGGATGGCAGGACTGACATATGAGGAGAGATTGGATCGACTGGGCCTGTATTAACTGGAGTTTAGAAGCATGAGAGGGGATCTCACAGAAACATATAAAATTCTGACGGGACTGGACAGGTTAGATGCAGGAGGAATGTTCCTGATGTTGGGCACAGTCCAGAACCAGGGGACATATTCTAAGGATAAGGGGTAAGCCATTTAGGACTGAGATGAGGAGAAACTTCTTCACTCAGAGAGTTGTTAACCTGTGGAATTCTCTGTCGCAGAGAGTTGTTGATGCCAGTTCATTGGATATATTTAAGAGGGAGTTAGATATGGCCCTTACGGCTAAAGGGATCAAGGGATATGGAGAGAAAGCAGGAAAGGGGTACTGAGGTGAATGATCAGCCATGACCTTATTGAATGGTGGTGCAGGCACAAAGGGCCGAATGGCCTGCTCCTGCACCTATTTTCTATGTTTCTAAGTTTGCCTATTCAAGACAGTAACTGCACTGCAAAAGTGCTTCATTGGGTGTGAAGCGCTTTGCGTTTCAAAAGGTGCTAAACTTGCTGGGCTATGGGAAAAGGGCGAGGGGAGTAGGACTGGCTGAAATACACTTGCAGGGAGCTGGCAGAGTTTCGATGGACCGAACGGCCTCCTTCTGTGCTGTCACCATTCTATGACTCTTTGATTCTACGATACAAGTTCTTTCTTTCTTAATGTATTTCATAATGATGTTACTTCATGGAATCAATCACACAGTGAAAGGACATTCGGTCAAACGTGCCTGCGCTGGCTTCTTTGAAACTTTATGCCACTTTTTGTTTCTTTTGGATCACAATATGAAAGTATGTGAAACTACTCCCTGAATCTGAGTGACAACCAGGGCATGAGCCAGGTTAAAGGTGAAGATTAAGCTGAATCTGCCCTGACTATTTGCACTATAATTTCCACTCTCCCTGCGCCTGCCAATTTCAACACAGTGAGCAGAGGCCGCCTAGCGGTGAGGTGTCGCATGTGCAGCCTGAAAATCCCCTATTGAAGCCATTGACCAGGCCCCGCCCCCAGGACTGTATCAATTACTGACACTGACCTGCGCCTCTCGCTTTGTCCCACACCATTACTTGCAGCTTGCTCGACAACTCTCTTCGGAACAGGGAGGCGCACAGGCTGCCCGTGAGACCCGCCCCAACGATCAGCACCCGAGCCATGGCCCCAGCCTTTCAATCCGGCTTCAGATGGTCGGCACGTCAGCACAGATCCTTCCCCACCCCACCACACAGCACGACTGCTGGCGCTGTCCGAGCAAATCTTTACCCGGGGATGACTGACACATCACACCCAGCACCCAGGAACTGCTCACACGTCACACCCAGCACCCAGGAACTGCTCACACGTCACACCCAGCACCCAGAAACTACTGGCACGTCACACCCAGCACCCAGGAACTGCTCACACGTCACACCCAGGAACTGCTCACACATCACACACACCCAGCACCCAGGAACTTCTCACACATCACACACACCCAGCACCCAGGAACTACTGACATGTCACACCCAGCACCCAGAAACTACTGACACATCAGACCCAGCACCCAGGAATTACTGACATGTCACACCCAGCACCCAGGAATTACTGACACATCACACCCAGCACCCAGGAATTACTGACACATCACACCCAGCACCCAGGAACTGCTCACACATCACACCCAGCACCCAGGAACTATTGACACGTCACACCCAGCACCCAGGAATTACTGACACATCACACCCAGCACCCAGGAATTACTGACATGTCACACCCAGCACCCAGGAACTGCTCACACATCACACCCAGCACCCAGGAATTGCTGCCACATCACACCCAGCACCCAGGAATTACTGACTGGCACACCCAGCACCCAGGAATTACTGACACGTCACACCCAGCAACCAGGAATTACCTACACATCACACCCAGCACCCAGGAACTGCTCACACATCACACCCAGCACTCAGGAATTACTCACATGTCACACCAAGCACCCAGGAATTACTCACACTTCACACCCAGCACCCAGGAATTACTGACACATCACACCCAGCACCCAGGAACTGCTCACACATCACACCCAGCACCCAGGAATTACTCACACATCACACCCAGCACCCAGGAACTGCTCACACATCACATCCAGCACCCAGGAACTATTGACACGTCACACCCAGCACCCAGGAATTACTGACACATCACACCCAGCACCCAGGAACTGCTCACACATCACACCCAGCACCCAGGAATTACTCACATGTCACACCCAGCACCCAGGAATTACTCACACGTCACACCCAGCACCCAGGAATTACTGACACATCACACCCAGCACCCAGGAACTGCTCACACATCACACCCAGCACCCAGGAATTACTCACACGTCACACCCAGCACCCAGGAACTACTGACACATCACACCCAGCACCCAGGAATTCCTGACACATCACACCCAGCACCCAGCAATTACTGACACATCACACCCAGCACCCAGGAACTACTGACACATCACACCCAGCACCCAGGAATTATTGACACATCACACCCAGCACCCAGGAATTCCTGACACATCACACCCAGCACCCAGCAATTACTGACACATCACACCCAGCACCCAGGAACTACTGACACATCACACCCAGCACCCAGGAACTACTGACACATCACACCCAGCACCCAGGAACTGCTCACACATCATACCCACCACCCAGCAATTACTGACACATCACACCCAGCACCCAGGAATTACTGACACATCACACCCAGCACCCAGGAATTACTGACACATCACACCCAGCACCCAGGAACTGCTCACACATCACACCCACCACCCAGCAATTACTGACACATCACACCCAGCACCCAAGAATTACTGACACATCACACCCAGCACCCAGGAATTACTGACACATCACACCCCCAGCACCCAGGAACTGCTGACATGTCACTCCCAGCACCCAGGAATTACTGAGAGATCACACCCAGGAACTACAGACATGTCACTCTAAGTTACAGACAAAGGCTAGGGTGAGGCCATAGAGAGATTTAAACATGTGGGTGTGAAATTAAATTTGAGGCATTGGGGTACCAGGAGCCAGTGCAGGTCAGGGGTAATAGGCAAGTGGTACTTGGTACAGCAGGCAGCAGAGTTTGGGATGAATTGAAGCTTATGCAGTAGAGGATAGGAGGTCGGTTGGGAGAACATTGGAAAAGTCAAGTCTGTTGGTCACAAAAAAATGGTTAAGGGTTTCAACGGCAAATAGACTGAGGTAGGGGTGGAGGTAGACAATGTTAGGGAGGTGGAATGTGATATACATTGTTGGGAGAAAAACTACATCATGCAGAATTTGAACTGCAACAGAAGTCTCGAGAACTTAAATGGTGTCAGAAGATATTGATCAAATGGAGAACTAGCTCTGACCAGGTAAACTAGAAGGAAAGTAACTAGTTACAGGTATGTTCAGGCAGCGTGGAGGTCGCGACCTGCGTGAGAACACCAGCGGCGAACGGTGGCCCTGGACAGCGTGGAGGCGTACCACTTCAGGGAGCAGTGCGAGCTGGTGCAGGAGGGCGACGGCAGCAAAGAGTAATGTCATCAAGGTCCAGGTCGGTGATTGGAGCGTGGGCAGATACAGCAGGAGCGGCGAGGTCGGGGCGAAGGAGCAGCGAGAGACTGTCGAGGGGTTCGGGGCCAGGGGCAGCACAGGCCCAGCCCACACTGTGCGATACGTGCGCGCACTAGGTCCGTGCAGCAGAGCTGGTCTCCAGTCATTTTGGGTAACCCTTGCCACTGGACCAAGACCGCGCTCTGTCAAGCCCGTGTGGTGGCTGGTGTGCAACGGCCACCCCACGTTAGAAAAATCCACGCACAGGCATCTTCCACCCTTCACCATGTAGTTCGGGTCCTTCATTGAAACACCTGTGAACTCACCCTTTCTTTGGCGTGGAAGCAAGTCATCCTCGTTTGGAGGGTCCGCTTATGATGATGATGATATTCAAGCAAACAGGACAGGACAGACCACAGAGAACATAGAGGTATTAAGGGATATGGGACAAAGGCGGGTATATGGAGTTAGGTCACAGATCAGCCATGATCTCATTGAATGGCAGAACAGGCTCAAGGGGCTATATGGCCTCCTCCTCTTCCTATCTTCCTATGAGGAGTTCCCAAAAATGATAATGTGGCACAAAATGGAATGAGAACTAGTAATGTTAACCCCTCTGATTATGACACGTTGTACAGTATGGAAAAGGATAATCCTTTTCAACTGGCCACGGTCACATGATTGCTGTCCCATTTTACCTGAAAAGGCAGCTTGAGAGTTATACCGTGCCTTAGCAAATTCACATGGCCCAAGTATTAGAGAGGGAACAGAAACCGTAGAATGGGTTACCTAATAAGTAAATAGCGACATGGCACATTCCCTCTAAAAGATAGGGGAGTCTATGGTCCACCTGCTAGATATGATTGCAGTATTGTCATACTGTCTGTCTGTAGACATGCTGACTTACCCCGCACCGAGATTGAAAGTGTACAATGTCCAATTACCATTCACGCCCCGAGCCTGCTGAAATGCCAAGTGTCTAATCTGGAATGATGCGCTAACATGGTACAAAGGACATCGCGGTCCGGATAAAGCCTTCTCAATGCTTATGGAGGTGAATGATTACACAGGATTACATAGGATACACGGCACAGAAACAGGCCATTCGGTCCAGTCAGTCCTCCAGTCTCTCCTCATTAAATCTATCAGCACAACCCTCTATTCCCATCTCCGTCATATATTTGTCTAGCCTCCCCTTAAATGCATCTATACTATTCACTTCAACCACTCCCTGTGGTAGCGAGTTCCACATTCTCACCACTCTCTGGATATAGAAGTTTCTTCTGAATTCCCTATTGGATTTGTTAATAACTTATATTGATGGCCTGTAGTTATGCTCTTCCCCACAAGTAGAAACATAGAAATTTACAGTGCAGAAGGAGGCCATTTCAGCCCATCAAGTCTGCACCGGCCGACAAAGAGCCACGCGGCCCTCGGTCAGCAGCCCTGAAGGTTACATATCAACCTATGAACGATGAACAATGGTGGAAAGGTAAAGAGCACCCAGCCCTACCAGTTCGCCTCACACAATTGCGACACCCCTTACACTGAAACACTCTGCACTCCACCCCATGTTATGGGATCTCCTGGGAGAGGCAAAAAACAGATAAAAACCCTGGCCAATTGGGGGGAAAAAAACCTGGGAAAATTCCTCTCTGACCCATGCAGGCTGCTGTACTTTAAGTGCCCATCCAAGCACCTTTTAAATGTGGTGAGGGTCTTTGCATCCACCACCTTCCAGGCAGTGAGTTCCAGACCCCCACAACTCTCTGCGTGAAGAAGCCCCCCCTCAAATTCCCACTGAACCTTCCACCAACCACCTTAAAACTATGCCCCCTCGTAATTGATCCCTCCACCAATGGAAATAGGCCCTTGCTATCCACTATATCCAGGCCCCTCAAAATTTTGTACACCTCAATGAGGTCTCCTATTAACCTCCTCTGTTCCAATGAGAACAAACCCAGCATATCCAATCTGTCCTCATAGCTAAGATTCTCCTTTCCAGGCAGTGAGGGGGGTTGACTTATGAAGAAAAGCTAAGTAAGTTGGGCCTATGCACATTGGAGTTTAGAAGAATGAGAGGTGATCTTATTGAAACTTAAAAGATAATGAGGGGGCTCGACAAGGTGGATGCAGAGAGGATATTTCCACAGAGGGGAAACTAAAACTAGGGGACATAGTCTTAGAATAAGGGGCCACCCATTTAAAACTGAGATGAGGAGAAATTCTTCTCTCAGAGGGTTGAAAATCTGTGGAATTCTGTGCCCCAGAGAACTGTGGAGGCTGGGTCGTTGAATATATTTAAGGCGGAGATAGACAGATTGTTGAGCGATAAGGGAGTAAAGGGTTATGGGGAGCGGGCGGGGAAGTGGAGCTGAGTCCATGATCAGATCAGCCGTGATATTATTGAATGGCGGAGCAGCCATGAGGGGCCGTATGGCCTACTCCTGCTCCTATTTCTTATGTTCTTATGTTCTAGTCCAGTATGTCCGGTATGGGACCCCCTCCTGGGTCTCGGTGCGAGGTAAGTTAGCATGTCTACAGACAGACAGTATAACAGTAGTCCGGTATGTCCAGTGTAGGATCCCCTCCTGGGTCCCTCTGCCAATTTGACATGTTGCTTCCCATTGGTGCTTGAATGACAGGGTGACCCTTTTGCTGCCCATTTGGCTGGGGTGGGCACACTCAGCTGTTCTGTGGTTCACCCTAACGACTGAATGATCTTATTGAGCACCATCGGAGCAGGCCGGGGAGCGGAAGGAGCAGCGTGGCGGCCCACGACTCCAGGGAGCAGCACGTGCTGGAGCAGGAGAGCGACGACAGTGAAGAGAGACATCGCCAAGATCCAGGTCGCTGATTGGAACGTGGGCAGGTACTGCAGGAGTAGTGAGGAGCAGGGGCGAAGAAGCGGTGAGAGATTGTAGAGGGACGTGATCAGGCCCAAGGAGAGGCGTGAGTTCGGGGCCCTGGAGGAGCAAAGGCCCAGGGGCAGCATGGACCAGCCCACACTGCGACGTGTGGGCGCACTAGGTCCGTGCAGCAGAGCTGGTCTCCAGTCGTCTTGGTTAATGCTTGCCACTGGATTAAGACCTAGCTCTGTCAAGCCCATGTGGTGGCTGGTGTGCAACGGTCACCACACGTTAAAAAAATCCACGCGCAGGCATCTTCCACCCTTCAAGATTTAGTTCAGGACCTGGAATATTAGGTCCTTCATTGAAACACTGTTAACCTTTTGACGTGGATGCAAGTCATCCTCGATTCAAGGGACTGCCTATAACGCTGACTGTCATTGAGTTATACCCAGTGATTGCTGTCATTCTGAAAATATGATATAATGTTAATTTGGATGAGGTAATGTGCTATTGTAACATTAAAATCAAGTTTATTGTTGTGCTTATGACCTATGCTAAGTATTAGTCACTAGATTACTGTAATCACTGATTAACAGACCTTATGATGGTATTAACTGTAGTGCTTTGTTCGCATGCCAGACACGAGACTCCCAAAGCAAGCGCTCTACTCGGAACTCCTTCAGGGCAAACGAGCCAAAGCTGGGCAGAGGAAACGTTACAAGGACACCCTCAAAGCCTCCCTGATAAAGTGCAACATCCCCACTGACACCTGGGAGTCCCTGGCCAAAGACCGCTCTGAGTGGAGGAAGTGCATCCGGGAGGGCGCTGAGCACCTCGAGTTTCATCGCCGAGAGCGTGCAGAAATCAAGCGCAGGCAGCGGAAAGAGCGTGCAGCAAATCTGTCCCACCCTCCCCTTCCCTCAACCACTGTCTGTCCCACCTGTGACAGAGACTGTGGTTCTCGTATTGGACTGTTCAGCCACCTAAGAACTCATTTTAAGAGTGGAAGCAAGTCTTCCTCGATCCTGAGGGACTGCCTATGATGATGATGATGATGATTTGGGTGTAGTTACATGAAGTCGTTGCTATTGTGCTTTGTCCAATCTTTGAGGTGAGTTAAGAGTTAAATGGTATTCAACCAGTGTACTTTGTTCATGCTAATCACTGAACTATAACTGGATATTTATAATTGAGCCAATTTATGTTGGATGAGTCAAGAGCCAAATTTAGCACCATTATACACATTTCTAGACATGAATGATAATCGTTAGAACCAATTTCCTCTCCAGGTGGATGTGTGAGATGGGCTCTCAGATGAAACACTTAGTCCAGTACTTAAACATGAGCTCTTTGTGGGTAGGTAGAATGTCCTTTTGGGAATGGGGAGAAAGTTTACTGGAATAAATATAAACCAAGATGATCATACTCTATGGAATTGTTCCTGCAATGCTAGGACAAGGGGAATACCATGGGAGTGTCAGTCTGATCTCAGTCGGCAGCACGCTCACCTCTAAATCATACGGTTCTGGATTCTGTAAAATCCTTACTCGACAGCATGAAACCACACGAGGCACACTCCAGGGACAAGGCCACTCTGTGACCTTACTCTTTATTACAGGACTCCAGAAGTGGTGACCCTGCGTGGGACCTCCCTTTATATACCTGAGTGCCCAGGTAAGGAGTGTCTCCCACAAGTTCACCCCCCTGTGGTCAAGGTGTGCCTCTAAGTTGTGTGTATACAGTAATACAGTGGTGTTACATTGTAGTTACAAACATGACAGGTTCAAGTCCCACTCCAGAGACTTGAGCACAAAAACCTAGGGTGAAGCTTCAGTGTAGCACTGAAGGAGTGCTGCACTGTTGGAGGTGCCGTCTTTCGGATGAGGCGTTATACCGAGGCCCCGTCTGCCCTCTCAGGTGGACCTATAAGATCCCTTGGCACTATTTCAAAGAAGAGCAGGGGATTTCTCCTTGGTGTCCTAGCCAATGTTTATTCCTCAACCAACATCACTAAAACAGATTATCTACTGTTTATCTCAGTGCTGTTTGTGGGAACTTGCTGCGCGCAAATTGACTGCTCATTTCCTACATTACAACAATGCCAAGACTGAAAAGTACTTCATTGGCTGTAAAAACATTTTGAAACATCCTGAGGTTGTGAGAGGTGCTATTTAAATGAAAGTTCTTTCTTCAGCAAGGCTTGAACAATGGCAGTGTAACAACTGGGTCCCTGTGCTCTGGAGTGAGTAACCGGAGTTTCTTTCCTAGCTTCGAGCTGTCTCTGTCCGTGATTGTGAGCATTCTGCATCTCATCCAAAAACTGGTCTCCCTATCCATCTGCCTCTCTCCAAAATAATATTCTTTTAGAAGTATCTTTTTAACAAAATCCCACCCCTAAGATCTCAACCAAATACCCTCTCTGCCATTAAAGGATTTTTTTAAAATTCTAAAAATGTATTTTTTAATGCGAACAAAATATTTGGGGGGGGGGGGGAGAAAATTACATTTGAAAAAATATATATTTAAAAAAATAATCTCTCATATTTAAACTGTTAAAGCTGAGGTAAAACCTGAGCAATTCTTAAGTGAGTCATCACACAAGCGGCAGATTCGTAATGGGAGTGGACAATAAATTGAAATTTGCTCCTCTAATGTAGGAGTCTCATGATCCTTTCTTGATCTTGGGATGATCATCTTATACTGCAAATACTATCCCATAATTCCTCTCTCCTTTAAGAAATTTGTTCCTAAAATATTATTATTCAGAAAATGCTCTTTTGCTTTGGTACAAGTCTAACTTTCAGTGCTTTACATTTTTCAGGATATGGCTTGACAGAGAGATTTGTATTTCAAAGGTGTCAGCTGTGGCTCAGTGGGCAGCACATTCACCTCTGAGTCAGAAGGTTCAAGTCCCACTCCAGGGACCTGAGCACAATAAATCTAGCTGACAGTGCAGTGCTGAGGGAACACTGCCCTGTCGGAGGTGCCATCTTTCGGATGAGATGTTAAACCGAGGTCCCGTCTGCTCTCAAGTGGACGTAAAAGTTCCCATGGCATTATTTCGAAGAAGAGCAGGGGAGTTATCCTGGCCAATATTTATCCCTCAATCAACATAATAAAAAAAACAGATTATCTGATCATTATGACGTTGCTGTTTGTGGGAGCTTGCGCAAATTGGCTGCTGCGTTTCCTACATTATAATAAGAACATAAGAAATAGGAGCAGGAGTAGGCCATACGGCCCCTTGAGCCTGCTCCACCAGTCAATACGATCATGGCTGATCTGATCATGGACTCAGGTCCACTTCCCCGCCCGCTCTTCATAACCCCTTATCCCCATATCATTTAAGAAACTGTCTACTTCTGTCTTAAATTTATTCAATGTCCCAGCTTCCACAGCTCTCTGAGGCAGTGAGTTCCACAGATCCACAACCCTCTGAGAGAAGAAATTTCTCCTCATCTCAGTTTTAAATGGGCGGCCCGGCCCCTTATTCTAAGATCATGCCCTCTAGTTCTAGTCTCCCCTATCCGTGGAAATATCCTCTTTGCATCCACCTTGTCAAGTCCCCTCATAACCTTATACATTTCAATATCACCTCTCATTCTTCTAAATTCCAATGAAGCCCAACCTACTCAACCTTTCCTCATAAGACAACCCCCTCATCTCCGGAATCAACCTTGTGAACCTTCTCTGAACTGCCTCCAAAGCAAGTATTTCCTTTCGTGAATATGGAAACCAAAACTGCACACAGTATTCCAGGTGTGGCCTCACCCTGTACAACTGTAGCAAGACTTCCCTGCTTTTATACTCCATCCCCTTTGCGATAAAGGCCAAGATTCCACTGGCCTTCCTGATCACTTGCTGTACCTGCTTACGAACCTTTTGTGTTTCATGCACAAGTACCCCCAGATCCCGCTGTACTGCAGCACTTTGCAATCTTTCTCCATTTAAATAATAACTTGCTCTTTGATTTTTTTCTGGGAAAGTGCATGACCTCACACTTTCCAACATTATACTCCATCTGCCAAATGTTTGCCCACTCACTTAGTCTGTCTATGTCCTTTTGCAGAATTTTTGTGCCCTCCTCACACATTGCTTTTCCTCACATCTTTGTATCATCAGCAAATCTGGCTACGTTACACTCGGTCCCTTCTTCCAAGTCGTTAATATAGATTGTAAATAGTTGGGGTCCCAGCACTGATCCCTGCGGCACCCCACTAGTTACTAATTGCCAACCCGAGAATGAACCATTTATCCCGACTCTCTGTTTTCTGTTTGTTAGCCAATCCTCTATCTATGCTAATATATTACCCCCAACCCCGTGAACTTTTATCTTGTGCAGTGACCTTTTATGTGGCACCTTGTCAAATGCCTTCTGGAAGTCCAAATACACCACCTTCACTGGTTCCCCTTTATCCATCCTGCACGTTACATCCTCAAAGAATTCCAGCAAATTTGTCAAACATGACTTCCCCTTCATAAATCCATGCTGACTCTGCCTGCTTTTCCAAATGTCCTGCGACTGCTTCTTTAATAATGGGTGCCAACATTTTCCCAAACACAGATGTTAGGCTAACTGGTCTATAGTGGTCTATATAACAGTGACTACACTGCAAAAAGGTACTTAATCAGCTGTATAGCACTTTGAAATGTCTGGTGGTCGTGAAAGGCGCTATATAATTCAAGTCTTTCAAAAGTTGAAGGGCCTTTCAGTAACAGAAAATTATACTCCTTCCCCACAAAGTGAGCCTGCATTTCTACCGCAGAAACCTTTAAAGCCATATGGTTATTAATAAACTGACAAATCAGAGAAATCCTGTACAATGCACGCCATACTTTAAAATCACTCGACTAGCCAGCATTCCTTTCAGTGCATAATATTGAAATTGAATCAGGAAGGACACCTTGATGTGGCCGAGGCCCATACAATGGATACAGGATCTACAAAATCAGTGAACTGTGAACTTGATTTGTGTTGTGTGTTTTCCGGGAGGGAGTTTGAAAGACAGCATTTCCCAACTGCATGTTCTTAAACATGAGACTGTTTTTTCAGGATCAGTAGGTGCTGAGTCAAAGCCAGTGACAGAAAGTTTATATTTCTGCACTCTTTGGATAATCTCATGAGAGGGCATTTCATAAAAATCAATTTGTATGTGAAGATTGCACTTCTAAAACTGTTCAACATTATTCTAACAACGTGTACAAGCCTTGGTGACAGAAGACCTTTAAAACCCTTCGTGTTCTTTGCAACTTTCAATCTTTATGAACATTGCAAACGCTATAACAAATGCCACTGAATCTATTTCTTAATTCACAGCACTATAGCCTTAAGCTAAAAGTGTCATTTGTAAATGACACAAAGAACTCTCTCTTCCTGATCTGCAAAGAGTTACATCAGAGATGGCCTCTGACCCCGCTGTGAGAGCCATTTTCTATAAATGTTACAAGTGTTGTCCAACCAAGCAGTTACCCATGAACGCCCATCAGTAAAATACTGGTATTATGCAACTGTGTTGCTTTGGATCATCTCTTAAGTACACTACTGAGCAAAGTGGTCCAAAGGAAATTTATAGTACGGCCTAACACGGTTATTTCACTTATTGTTACCATTGATACTGTAAGTTTAAGGGCTAGAAATTCGGAAAATGGTATTCTTTTGCCAAAATTACCATTTTTGCTATCACTATCAGGCAAACCTTAATTGGCGCAGCGGTAAAACTCAGCGTTGCACAAGGATTCGCGGCGCAAACCGCGATCCTCGCCAACTTTAGTCCGAGGCCGATACCGCTGCAAGAGGCGCCTTGGGAGGGCGGAAAAACACCTGAATATAAACTGGAAAAAAAATTCCGAAAACATTTAGAAGAAACTTATCTGTCAAATCGCTGAAAAAAAAATGTAAAAATAAAAACTTTGACTTACCTTTTAGCAGGGCTTCATACTTACCGCTGCTGGCAGGGACTGCTACGGCAGGTTTTTCCCTGTCAGTATTCTGAGTGCAGCACACGGGTGCGGAGAGAGCCAAATTTCTGGCGAAAACGCTATTTCGACGGCGCTCCTTCCGCAGTAGTCTGTGGAAAACTGAGTTTCCTGCCAACCGGGTTTTCGCCAAAAAGGATGAAATAGCATCAAAATCCGGTCACAAAATCGCTGAATTCCTAAGTCTTTGTAGTTTAAGTGCTTGTAGTTACCTTTAATGCAAGCTATAGTGGCACAGCACAGTTCATTTCCTCCTTTATTACCATTCTATAACAAAGTGCTAGGTACAGTTATATTGCAGAGAGAAGCAACTTATTGAAACACAAGAGAAGTTTACAGACCAAATTGAATGCCATGCTGCTTTGACACTAGAGGGCGACCCTGCTGGGCACAAGCACATTGCAGCAGTAGCTCAGTAGGTTTTCCTCTTACATTGAATGTTATATCCAGAGTGCTCCAGAGAGCCTGAAATAAAAACAGCTGTTATAGTACCACACCCATCTGAGTGCTGAACGGGTATAACACAGAGCAATTCAAGTTCTTAAATAACACTATGTAGCAATCTTTGAACATAAGAACATAAGAATTAGGAACAGGAGTAGGCCATCTAGCCCCTCGAGCCTGCTCCGCCATTCAACAAGATCATGGCTGATCTGGCCGTGGACTCAGCTCCACTTACCCGCCCGCTCCCCGTAACCCTTAATTCCCTTATTGGTTAAAAATCTATCTATCTGTGACTTGAATACATTCAATGAGCTAGCCTCAACTGCTTCCTTGGGCAGAGAATTCCACAGATTCACAACTCTCTGGGAGAAGAAATTCCTTCTCAACTCGGTTTTAAATTGGCTCCCCCGTATTTTGAGGCTGTGCCCCCTAGTTCTAGTCTCCCCGACCAGTGGAAACAACCTCTCTGCCTCTATCTTGTCTATCCCTTTCATTATTTTAAATGTTTCTATAAGATCACCCCTCATCCTTCTGAACTCCAACGAGTAAAGACCCAGTCTACTCAATCTATCATCATAAGGTAACCCCCTCATCTCCGGAATCAGCCTCGTGAATCGTCTCTGTACCCCCTCCAAAGCTAGTATATCCTTCCTTAAGTAAGGTGACCAAAACTGCATGCAGTACTCCAGGTGTGGCCTCACCAATACCCTGTACAATTGCAGCAGGACCTCCCTGCTTTTGTACTCCATCCCTCTCGCAATGAAGGCCAACATTCCATTCGCCTTCCTGATTACCTGCTGCACCTGCAAACTAACTTTTTGGGATTCATGCACAAGGACCCCCAGGTCCCTCTGCACCGCAGCATGTTGTAATTTCTCCCCATTCAAATAATATTCCCTTTTACTGTTTTTTTTCCCAAGGTGGATGACCTCATACTTTCCGACATTGTACTCCATCTGCCAAACCTTAGCCCATTCGCTTAACCTATATAATCTATCTAAATCTCTTTGCAGCTTAACCTATCTAAATCTCTTTGCAACTTAACCTATCTAAATCTCTTTGCAGCTTAACCTATCTAAATCTCTTTGCAACTTAACCTATCTAAATCTCTTTGCAACTTAACCTATCTAAATCTCTTTGCTTTAACAAGATCACAAGCTCTAGCCTGGATTCTGCTCCAGGCTGCCCATTGTAGTCACACCAATCAGCCCACTTTAGTCCCTCCATTTTCCGACGTCATTACAGTCAACGGGAGGGGGAGAAGAGGAAGAGCAACAGAAATGTACCAGGCTGTTCCTTGACTAAACCTCTTGTCGGATCACATCAGCTTCCAACTCCATATAGTGAGGGCTCCGTGCACTACAGCTGATCGCTCCAACGTTTGGACAATATTAAACAGGTTTCTTGCAGTGAAGACAAGGCAGATGATACCTGGACCTTTAAGCTGCTGCAGACTTTTAAATCCTGCAGCCTTACATTATTTCCTGCCATCTCCCACCCCTTTCCCCCCATGGGCAAACTTCCACCGAGATGTGTTTCCAACAACTCACCTTAATTATAATATTGAGCGGGCACCATTCCCATTCCCACACATCTGGCCCGAATTCCATTCCCTCAGAAAATCTGCAACAGTCTTTATTTCAGCAACACATTTTCTAATATGTTGATCACATGGCTCTCAACCGTAATATAACAAACCAAAATAACATTCCCTATGTGCCCAGCTCCCTTCTCTGAACGCATACTCCAATTATATAATATAGTCTTAAATTATCTTCTAAACAATGCACATTCCCAGGCCTGTTTCATTTAGTCCCCCTTTTTTAAACATGATGACCATATTACATACAGGTATATGCCCAACATAGCTTATAAAAGAAAGACTTGCATTTATGAAGATAGGTTGAGTAGGTTGGGCCTATACTCATTGGAGTTCAGAAGAATGAGAGATGATCTTGTTGAAACTTATAAGATAATGAGGGGGCTCAACAAGGCAGATGCAGAGAGGATATTTCCACTCATAGGGGAAACTAAAACTAGGGCACATAGTCTCAGAATAAGGGGCCGCCCATTTAAAACTGAGACGAGGAAAAATATCTTCTCTCAGAGGGTTGTAAATCTATGGAATTCTCTGCCCTAGAGCACTGTGGAGGCTGCGTCATTGAATATATTTAAGGCGGAGATAGACAGATTTTTGAGCGATAAGAGTTATAGGGAGCAGGCTCAAGGGGCCAAATGGCCTACTCCTGCTCCTATTTCTGATGTTTTTATGACGTATTAAATGGAAGTTTTTTAGATTTCAGAAGTTTTCTCTTTTTTTACTCACTCACACGCCACCACCGAACATCTTGAAGCAGGGCCGGAGGGTTGTAGCTTTGGCCGGCAGAAACAGCCCTGTGCCCGAACACATGGGCTCGGCTGGAAAACAAGCCCAGGGGGTGGGAGGGAGGAGAGAGAGAGCGAGGTGCCGATTGGAAGGTTTCTGCAGACTGAGCCCGGGGATCGAGGTGCCGATCGTAAGGCTTGTTCAGACTGAACCCGGGGAGCAAGGTGCCGATTGAATGCCTTCTGCACTGAGCCCGGGGAGTGAGGTGCCGATCGGAAGGCTTCTGAAGACTGCAATGAGTAGGGGGTGGCAGGGGGGCGGAGGGTGGGGGGGAAGAGAGACAAGGGGAGAAGTCACAAGACTGCAATTAGTTAAGGTGGAGGGGAGAGAGGAGAAGTCACAAGACCTTGGGTGTGGTCCATCCATACAGACCTTAGAAACATAGAAACATAGAAACATAGAAAATAGGTGCAGGAGTAGGCCATTCGGCCCTTCTAGCCTGCACCGCCATTCAATGAGTTCATGGCTGAACATGCAACTTCAGTACCCCATTCCTGCTTTCTCATCATACCCCTTGATTCCCCTAGTAGTAAGGACTTCATCTAACTCCTTTTTGAATATATTTAGTGAATTGGCCTCAACAACTTTCTGTGGTAGAGAATTCCACAGATTCACCACTCTCTGGGTGAAGAAATTCCTCCTCATCTCAGTCCTAAATGGCTTCCCCCTTATCCTTAGACTGTGTCCCCTGGTTCTGGACTTCCCCAACATTGGGAACATTCTTCCTGCATCTAACCTGTCTAACCCCGTCAGAATTTTAAACGTTTCTATGAGGTCCCCTCTCTTAGGGAGAGAGGGAACTGCGAACCTGTCCTGCCTGCTTTCCTGCTATTTTGAGCTTCTTTCAATGGTAAAATTTAAGTATGGGGGCAATACTGACAATGCCATGCCTTGTGCAAGCCTTCTGCATCATGGTGCTACGTAGGAGCCAATTGATTTGATGTCATCGCATCAGTGCCTTACCCACCTCGGGTATATCGAGACAGGCATTCGTACCTCCAGCTAAGTAATGCAGCCCGTGTCAGAAGGCTGCGTTTCCGCAAATAAGTTTTAACTGAGATCTGAGAGTTGGTCAGAGCAGACCTGCAACCCAGAAGCATCAAGAGGACTCTTTTGTCAGTTAAGTGAAGGTTACAGCTGCACTTTCATTCTATGCCTCCGGCTCATTTCAAGCTACAACTGGGGATGTGTGTGCCATCTCTCAACATGCAACACATGTTTGCATTTGCCAGGTGACAGCTGCACTGTATGCGCCGAGGAATGACTTCATCAAGTTCCCATGACCGCCCAAGCAATGCATGACAGGGCTGTGGTCTTCTCCAGGATTGCTGGCTTCCCAAAGGTACAGGGCTGCATTGATTGTACCCACGTCGACTTGCGAGCACCTGTGGAGGATTCCGAGATGTACAGGAACAGAAAAGGCTTCCACTCCATTAATATGCAACTCGTGTGTGACGACATGCATCGTATCATGTCAGTCGATGCAAGATACCCTGGGAACACCCATGATGTATTCATGCTACATGACAGCGTTATATCTGCCATGTTTGAGCAACAGCCAGAAGGGCAGAGCTGACGACTGGGAGACAAAGGGTACGGCCTGGCCACCTGGCTCATGACGCCCTACGCGTAAGCCGGACGGAAGCTGACCATCAATAAAACATGTCGCACATTACGACGCACAGCATCATAGAGAGGACCATTGGTATCTTGAAACAGCGTTTCCGATGCCTGGACTATTCCGGAGGCTGCTTGCTGAACTCCTCTGAGATTGTCGATCAGTTCACTGTTGTGTGCTGCATGCTGCAAAACTTAGCCATCATGAGGCAGCAGCAGCTGAGGCCAGAGCACGACGGCGGAGGATGGCGGGCCATCATGCCCCTTTAACGATTGCTCGAGCCTTCCATGATCATCCATGAATGCTTTACTGCTGCCTGAGGGTTCAGTGACAACTATTCCACATGGACATATTTACTGTTGAGAGCTGTTCGGTAATGTTGTGTCGTGTTAATGGAACAAATGATAGAAATTATTCTTGTTTACTTCAAAAGTTTTCATAATCGAAAAAATTATGGAAATGATCCATTTTTAATGTAAAATATATTTTATTCAAAAGTTTAACAAACAGTTCTTTTGTATTTAACTTTAATAAAATTATTCCTGCATCAAACTTTATTTTAAAATCACACTTTAAGATCACTTACAAACTTTTAAACTTGTAAATGTACATAACTTACAAATTTTTTTTAATTTGAGAACAGTTACATCAGTAACAACAGTAATAATAACAACAACAGCAACAACAGGCAATGATGCAGTGTTTCTGGGCTTGGTACCGGTTATATATGGAGAAAGAGTCAGACTGAACACTGTGAGCTTAAAGTAAAGTGTGACCTTAGTCTTTTATTGCAGGTCTCCAGAGTGCCTCTCCAAACTGTGAGACCTCCTTAAATACCTGTGCTCCCAAGGGATTGTGGGATCTCCGGTGGCTGTATAGAGTAAATACAAGTTTACATATAACACTCCCCCCCCCCCCGCCCGCCCCCAAAGTCAAGAGTGTAACTATTTACAATGTGAGTCGATTTGGAGCCCTTCTTGCCCTGGTTGATCATTTCGGTGTGAAAGCTGGTGTTGTTGAATCATTTGTTGGACCCTCGCTGGCTGCTGTGCAGCTGGCCTTGATGGGCTGCCTGGTGTGTTGGGTCATTCTGGGTTCTGCTTTGTGGTCAACCGTGGTGCCAGTTGCCACTGGTGTGTATGTTGGGGGATCAAAAATGGTGGGTCCAAGCTGGGTTGCTCAGGATAGTCCGTGAATCTGAGTTTGATTTGGTCCAAGTGTTTCCGGTGAATGAGTCCATTTGAAAGTTTGACCCGAAACATCCTGCTCCCCTCTTCGGCCACGACAGTGCCGGGAAGCCACTTGGGACCTTATCCATAATTCTATACAGGATCATTGATTTCAATCTCGTTTGACACATTTGCGCTATCATGGTATGCACTTTATTGAAGCCGCCTGCTCTCTACCTGTTCATGTAGATCAGGGTGAACTAACGAGAGCCTTGTCCTAAGTGCTGTTTTCATGAGCAGCTCAGCAGGTGGGATCCCAGTGAGCGAGTGGGGTCTCGTGTGGTAGCTAAGCAGGACTCAGGATAGGCAAGTATGCAGCGAGCCTTCAGTTACCCTCTTCAAGCCTTGCTTGATGGTTTGCACTGCTCTCTCTGCCTGACCGTTGGACGCTGGTTTAAACGGGGCAGATGTACATGTTTGATGCCGCTATGGGTCATGAATTCTTTGAACTCAGCAATGGTGAAACATGGCCCATTGTCGCTCACCAGGACATTGGGTAGGCCATGTGGCAAACATGGCCTGCAGGCTTTCAGTAGTGGCAGCGGACGTGCTAGCCGACATTATCTCACATTCAATCCACTTGGAGTACGCGTCTACAACCACGAGGAACATTTTACCCAAGAATGGGCCTGCATAGTCAACATGTACCCTAGACCATGGTTTGGAGGGCCAAGACCATAAACTTAGCGGCGCCTCCCTGGGTACATTGCTTAACTGCGAGCATGTATTACATCTGTGAACGCAGGACTCTAAGTCTGCATTGATACCAGGCTACCACATCTGGTTTTCGCTTTCATCATTACGATGCCAGGGTGGTACTGTGGAGGTCATTGATGAAGGTGTCTCTGCCCTTCTTGGGAACCACTATGCGATTGCCCCACCGAAGGCAGTCTGCCTGTATAGACATTTCATATTTGCGCCGCGGGAACGGCTTTATCTCTTCTTGTATTTCCTTGTCTCCCATGAAGCACACAGCTTTTGACTACGGATAATAAGGGGTCCTGGCTCATCCAGGTTTTGATCTGTCGAGCAGTGACGAGTGATTGTTCACTCTCAAATGCTTACATAACTATGGCTCGATCTGCGGGCTACGCCATTTCCAACCCCGTGGTGGGCAATGGCAGCCTACTGAGAGCATCGACGCAGTTTTCTGTGTCTGACCTGTGGCAGATGGCGTAGTTGTATGTGGACAACTTGAGCGCCCATCTCTGGATGCGGGCCGATGCGTTGGTATTTATCCCTTTACTCTCGGAAAACAGAGATATGAGTGGCTTATGGTCAGTTTCCAATTCGAATTTTAGCCCAAACAGGTATTGATGCATTTTATTTACCCCATAGACACACGCTAACGCTTCTTTCTCAATCATGCTGTAGGCTCTCTCAGCCTTAGACAGACTCCTGGATGCAAAAGCAACCGGTTGCAGTTACCCGAAATCATTAGCTTGTTGCAATACACACCCGACGCTATATGACGGCGCATCACATGTTCGTATCAAACGCTTACATGGATCATACAACACAAGCAATTTGTTTGACCATAATAATTTTCTTGCTTTTACAAAGGCATTTTCTTGGCTTTTGCCCCAAATCCATTTGTCCCCTTTTCATAGTAAGACATGCAGTGGTTCTAACAATGTGCTGAGACCCGGTAAGAAGTTACCAAAGTAGTTCAGGAGTCCCAGAAACGACCGTAGCTCCATCACATTCTGTGGCCTTGGTGCATTCGCGTTGGTGGGCCTGATGTCATCTGCTGCAATCTTCCATCCCAAGAACTCCACTTCAGGTACCAGGAAAACGCACTTCGAGCATTTTAACCTGAGTCCCACGTGGTTGAGTCGACTAAGAACCTCCTCCAGGTTCTGCAGATGCTCGGCTATGTTCCGACCTGTGACCAAGATATCATCCTGAAAGACCACGGTGTGCGGGATCGACTTCAGTAAGCTTTCCATGTTTCTCTGGAATATCGCTGCCGCTGATTTTATTTATAACAGATGCCTGTTTTGAATTCAAAGACCTTTGTGCATGTTGATGCAGGTGAGGCCCTTCGATGATTCCTCCAGTTCCTGCGTCATGTAGGCTGAAGTCAGATCCAGCTTTGTGAACGTCTTTCCTCCCGCCAGCGATGCAAAGAGGTCGTCGGCCTTTGGTAGTGGGTATTGGTCCTGCAGAGAGAAACGATTGATAGTTACTTTGTAATCGCCACAGATTCTGACGGTGCCATCGCCCTTGAGGACAGGAACGATCGGACTGGCCCACTCGTTGAACTCAATCAGTGAAATGATGCCATCTCGTTGCAGCCAGTCTAGCTCGATCTCTACCCTTTCTCTCATTATGTACAGTACTGCTCTCGCCTTGTGATGGATGGGTCACGCCCTGGAATTAGGTGGATCTTCACTTTTGCTCCTTGGAATTTCCCAATGCCTGGTTCGAACAGCGAAGGGAATTTGTTTAGGACCTGGGCACACGAAGTGTCGTCAGCGAGTGATAGCGCTCGAACGTCGTCCCAGTTCCAGCGCATCTTTCCCAGCCAGCTCCTGCCGAGCAGCGTGGGACCATCGCCCAGTACCACCCGAAGTGATAGCTTGTGCATCGCTCCATCGTAGGAGACCTTTACGGTAGCACTGCCAATTACGGGAATCAGTTCTTCGTGTAAGTTCTTAGTTTCGTGCGAATTGGAGTTAAGACTGGCCTTGAGGCCTTGTTGCACCACAGTCTTTCGAAAGTCTTTTTGCCCATGATGGACTGGCTCGCGCCCGTGTCCAGTTCCATTGACACCGGGAGTCCATTTAGTTCAACATTCAGCATTATCGGGGGACAATTCGTGGTGAATGTGTGCACCCCATGTACCTCTGCCTCCTCGGTCTGAGGCTCTGGTTCGTCGTGATCCTCCGTGGATCTGTCCTCCTCTGCAACATGGTGGTTTAACAGGGTTAGCAGCTCACCTGCACATACGTTGGAGGTGTCCCATTGTTCCACAGCCCTTGCAAACATACCTTTTGAATTGGCATAAATGGAAACGATGATCACCTCCGCAGCGCCAACAAGGTGTTAATGGCCTTGCATTCATCATCCTTGATGGTGGACTCAGACATCTCCGGATGTGCAGCTGCAGGCATGTGTGACCTGCCCTGTATGTTGCGATTCAAAAATAACATCACTTTGTTCACAGTACTTGTAATAGCACTTGTGTGCTGAGAGATTTGCTTAGTATTGTCACTGGTGGCAATGAACGCCTGGGCTATCGCTATGCCCTTACTCAAGGTTGGGGTCTCTACATTCAAAAGTTTGCAAAGTATGGTTTCGTGGCCAATGCCAAGTACAAAAAAGTCTCTGAGCATGTGTTACAAATGTTCTTCAAATTCGCAATGTCCTGCAAGGCATCTAAGCTCGGCGTCATAACTCACCACTCCTTGGCCTTCAGACCTTTTGTAGGTATAGAGCCGGTACTTCGCCATCAGAATGCTTTCCTTTGGGTTCAAATGCTCTTGGACCAGTGTGCACAAATCATCGTATGATTACTCCGTTGGTTTCGCTGGAGTGAGCAGATTCTTCATGAGGCCATACGTTGGTGCCCCACAGACGATGAGGAGGATTGCCCTTTGTTTGGCAGTGTTCTCTTCCCATTCTAGCTCGTTGGCCACGAAGTATTGGTCGAGTCGCTCCAGAAAAGTTTCGCAATCATCTCCCTCCGAGAATTTCTCCAGGATGCCCACTGTTCTCTGCATCTTTGGGTTCGCTTATCTGTATCACATCGCCAGTTGTTATGTATGGAGAAAGAGTCAGACTTAACACTCTGAGTAAAGTGTGACCATAGTCTTTTATTGTGTTCTCCAGAGTGCCTGTCCAACCTGTGAGGCCTCCTTAAATACCTGTGCTCCCAAGGGATTATGGGATCCCTTGGGACTCCAAGGGATGAGCCCTCTGGTGGCTGTACAGAGTAAATACAAGTTTATATATATAGCAGTACCAAGCTTATTCTTTGGAAGATCTCGGGTACTTCGCACCTGTTGGCGGGCGGGGGTGCTGGGGCAGGCGGCAAGTTGGAGGGCCCGGCTTGGGGCTATTGAGAGGCTGATGTAAGCATTGGAGTGGGAGTGACAGTTGATTCTGTCAATGGACGCGGGGTTTGGGTGTGTTCCCTTATTGCAGCAGCTAACTCCAACATGCCCTCCCTCATGCGCCCTGACAGTGTCACAACGACCTGCAACATTCCTTCCCTCATGTTGAGCACAACTGTCTGAACTACCTGCAACATTCCCTCCCTCATGGTCACTGGCAGCTCATCAGCTACCTCTGCCATTCCCTCCCTTATGGTCACTATTCCCTCACTGATGGTCCCGGACATCGTTCCCATTTCTTGTGTTACTTTTCCCGGCAGCCCCGCTACCTCATCACTCACCCCACTGATGGTGTCCAGGAGTGATCGGGTAAGGTCAATGCTCTCCGCACTCAATGACATCATCTGAACCACATCTGTTCGGTTGAGCTCTCCTTCCCAAGGGTGTGGCTTGTACCCCACAACTGGGACCCGCAGCCTGGGACGGTGGGGCCTTGGGTGTGCCTCACTGCACCACACTACTGGGACCCACAACCTCGGAAGGAGGGGCCCTGGATGTGCCTCACTGCACCACACCACTGGAACCCGCAACCTCGGACATTCGAAAACCATGGAATGTCACACAGCACTCAAACTACTTGTTATGGAAGGGGCTGTCACCGCACTGAGCGGCACCTCCACCAAAGTCAGTAACACAGTGGGAGCTTCAATCCAGCTCCATCCCCTCCCCCTCATCCCCATGTTCTTGGTCTGGAGGGTTGGATTTGAAGATGTTATCCTGTTCAGGCTGGTCCTTGTCTGCGTCATCTTCTGCATTGTCAGGGTCAGCCTCAAGTTCTGCAAAATATAACAGAACACAGACAAATGGTTAGCAGCAGAGGAGGGGGCAGGGTGGGTGGCTTGAGTAGGTTCACATAGCACAGGCTGACGGAGACATCTCTAGGAACCAAAGCATAGCTAGCCCGCACAGTATTTAACATTTAGCAAAGCCAGACATTGGAATTTGCAGGACTTACCCTCTCCCTCGAGTGTGGGCCCAGATTGTGCAGTGGTGGTTGCTTTTCTCCAGGCAGGACCCATCAAAGCAGCGACCCTCTCTTCCAAGGGTGTCACCAGCTGCAGATTTGCCGGGCCTCCGCCTGTTCGAGTTCTTTCCCTTTTATTATGTGCCACCTTCCTCTGCAAAGATGGAGACAACTTTTTAGAGAGGGTGTCCTTCTGCTGGGCGGGACATACAGATGGTCACATTTACAATTGCAATTCCAGTGAATAAATGAAAATATTACTTACACTAACTACTTGACCAAGATCCTGCCAATTCTTTTTACACTGGCCTCCAGATCTCGTGGTGGTCACCATTGTTCAAGTTGGTTCCAGCGTTTCTTCATTTCTTTGGGTGGAACTTTTATGTGACCTCTGCTGGTGTCCAGCTCCTGCCACCTGTTCTCGATCACAGTAACTAGTGCCTCCACTCCTTCCTGTAAGAAATTCTTGGTCCTTGCACCGCGTTGCATCTTGTACTGCTGCAGCTGTGATTTTCCCAATGCTCTCACACAGCACTCCATCTCACACACACAACTGGCTCTTTAAAAATGGCCGATTGCCAACTCGGAGCTGTACTGAGCCTGCGCGTCCACTGCAACGATGTCAGAAAGATAACTTTTTTTTCCCGTGCATGCGCAGAAGCTGCAGCATCATTTTTCGGCGCGGACCGCAGGTTCCAGCCCGCGAGGTGGCTGGACACGCTACACGGCGCAAATTCAAATTATACATTGGGGAAACTTTGGCAAATGATTTCCACTGCATTTTTGGCCTAGAAAAACGGGTGTAACTCTGGCAATACACCAGAAAATGGGCTTGGGCAAAATTGAGCCCTAGAAATGTACATATCCATTTCCCAAATCCAGGATACAAGACCCAAGTTTAATGCCTATGATAACTAGAGCACGGAATTGCACTCCATCACAGGCTCAAGTATAACACTTCTTGATCATGAAGGGCTTTCCAGTATACAACAACAGCCTCAATTTTGATAAGTAGATAAGAAGTAAGGAAGGTGAATGTTATGTATCTGGATTTGTGTATACTCTGTACAGCCATCAGAGGACTCATTCCCCGGAGTCCCAAGGGATCTCATAATCCCTTGGGAGCACAGGTA
Source organism: Pristiophorus japonicus (assembly GCF_044704955.1). Lineage (NCBI taxonomy): Eukaryota > Metazoa > Chordata > Chondrichthyes > Pristiophoridae > Pristiophorus > Pristiophorus japonicus. The sequence goes on from NC_091979.1 coordinate 315,432,635, forward strand.
TTTAAGAGTGCTTCACAGGATGGAGAGGCACTCTGGAATCCTGCAATAAAAGTCTAAGGTCACACTTTATTTTGAGCTCACAGTGTTCAGTCTGACTCTTTCTCCATACGCTACAACTGGCGACGAGATACAGATAGCGAACCCAAAGATGCGGAGAACAGTGGGCATCCTGGAGAAATTCTCGGAAGGAGATGATTGGGAAACTTTTGTGGAGCGACTCAACCAATACTTTGTGGCCAACGAGCTAGATGGGGAAGAGAGCGCTGCCAAACGTAGAGTGATCCTCCTCACCGGCTGTGGGGCACCAATGTATGGCCTCAGGAAGAATCTGCTCACTCCAGCGAAACCCACGGAGAAATCGTACGATGATTTGTGCACACTGGTCCGAGAGCATTTGAACCCAAAGGAAACCGTTCTGATGGCGAGGTACCGGTTCTATACCTACAAAAGATCTGAAGGACAGGAAGTGGCGACTTATGTCGCCGAGCTAAGAGGCCTTGCAGGACATTGCGAATTTGAAGGACATTTGGAGCACATGCTCAGAGACTTTTTCATACTTGGCATTGGCCAGGAAACCATACTTCGCAAACTTTTGACTGTAGAGACCCCAACCTTGAGTAAGGCCATAGCGATAGCCCAGGAGTTCATTGCCACCAGTGACAATACTAAGCAAATCTTTCAGCACACAAGTACTGCTACAAGTATTGTGAACAAAGTGATGTTATTTTTGAATCGCAACATACAAGGCAGGTCACACATGCCTGCAGCTACACGTCTGCAGATGTCTCAGAGTCCACCATCAAGGATGATGACTGCAAGGCCATTAACACCTTGTTGGCGCTGCGGAGGTGATCATCATTTCCATTCATGCCAATTCAAAAGTTATGTTTGCAAGGGCTGTGGAACAATGGGACACCTCCAACGTATGTGCAGGTGAGCTGCTAATCCTGTTAAACCACCATGTTGCAGAGGAGGACAGATCCACGGAGGATCACGACGAACCAGAGCCTCAGACCGAGGAGGCAGAGGTACATGGGGTGCACGAATTGTCCCCTGATAACGCTGAAGGTTGAACTAAATGGACTCCCGGTGTCAATGGATCTGGACACAGGCGCGAGCCAGTCCATCATGGGCAAAAAGACTTTCGAAAGACTATCGTGCAGCAAGGCCTCAAGTCAAGTCTTAATTCTAATTCACACAAAACTAAGAACTTACACGAAAGAATTGATTCCTGTAATCGGCAGTGCTACCGTAAAGGTCTCCTACGATGGAGCGGTGCAGAAGCTACCACTCTGGATGGTACTGGGCAATGGTCCCACGCTGCTCGGCAGGAGCTGGCTGGGAAAGATACGCTGGAACTGGGATGACATCCGAGCGCTATCGGCCACTGACGACACTTCGTGTGCACAGGTCTAAAACAAATTTCCTTCGCTGTTCGAACCAGGCATCAGGAAATTCTAAGGAGCAAAAGTGCAGATCCACCTAATTTCCAGGGCGCGATCCATCCATCACAAGCTGAGAACAGTACCGTACATGATGAGAGAAATGGTAGAGATCGAGCTAGACCGGCTACAAAGAGAGGGCATTATCTCACCGATCGAGTTCAGCGAGTGGGAAAGTCCTATTGTCCCAGTTCTCAAGGGAGACGGCACCGTCAGAATCTGTGGCGATTACAAAGTAACTATCAATCGTTTCTCCCTGCAGGACCAATACCCATTTCCAAAAGCCGACGACCTCTTTGCAACGCTGGCGGGAGGAAAGACGTTCACGAAGCTGGATCGGACTTCAGCCTACACGACGCAGGAACTGGAGGAATCATCGAAGGCCCTCACCTGCATCAACACGCACAAAGGTCTTTTTGTTTATAACAGATGCCCATTTGGAATCCGATCAGTGGCAGCGATATTCCAGAAAAACATGGAAGGTTTACTGAAGTCGGTCCCGCACACCATGGTCTTCCAGGACGACATCTTGGTCACAGGTCGGAACACAGTCGAGCATCTGCAGAACCTGGAGGAGGTACTTAGTCGGCTCAACCGCGTGGGGCTCAGGTTAAAACGCTCGAAGTGCATTTTCCTGGCACCTGAAGTGGAGTTCTTGGGAAGGAGGATTGCGGCGGACGGCATCAGGCCCACCAACGTGAAGACGGAGGCAATCGAGAACCCACCAAGGCCACAGAATGTGACGGAGCTGCGGTCGTTCCTGGGACTCTTGAACTACTTTGGTAACTTCTTACCGGGTCTCAGCACCCTGCTAGAACCATTACATGTCTTACTATGAAAAGGGCACGAATGGGTTTGGGGAAAAAGCCAAGAAAATGCCTTTGTAAAAGCGAGAAAATTGTTATGCTCAAATAAATTGCTTGTGTTGTATGATCCATGTAAGCGTTTGGTACTAGCATGTGATGCGTCGTCATATGGCGTCGGGTGAGTATTGCAACAAGCTAATGAATTTGGGAAACTGCAACCGGTTGCTTATGCATCCAGGAGTCTGTCTAAGGCCGAGAGAACCTATAGCATGATTGAGAAAAAAGCATTAGCGTGTGTCTATGGGATAAAGAAAATGCATCAATACCTGTTTGGGCTAAAATTCGAATTGGAAACTGACCATAAGCCACTTATATCCCTGTATTCCGAGAGCAAAGGGATAAATACCAACGCATCGGCCCGCATCCAGAGATGGGCGCTCACATTGTCCGCATACAACTACGCCATCCGCCACAGGCCAGGCACAGAAAACTGCGTCGATGCTCTCAGTAGGCTGCCATTGCCCACCACGGGGTTGAAAATGGCGCAGCCCGCAGATCTAGCCATGGTTATGGAAGCATTCGATAGTGAGCAATCACCCATCACTGCCCGGCAGATCAAAACCTGGACAAGCAAAGACCCCTTATTATCTCTAGTCAAAAGCTGTCTGCTTCACAGGAGCTGGTCCAGTGTCCCAGTGGAAATGCAGGAAGAGATAAAGCCGTTCCAGCGGTGCTAAGATGAAATGTCTATACAGGCAGACTGCCTTCTGTCGGGCAATCGAGTAGTGGTCCCCAAGAAGGGCAGAGACACCTTCATCAATGACCTCCACAGTACCCACCCAGGCATCGTAATGATGAAAGCAATAGCCAGATCACACGTGTGGTGGCCCGTCATCGATGCGGACTTAGAGTCCTGCGTTCACAGATGTAATACATGCTCGCAGTTAAGCAATGTACCCAGGGAGGTGCCGCTAAGTTTATGGTCTTGGCCCTCCAAACCATGGTCGAGGGTACACGTCGACTATGCAGGCCCGTTCTTGGGTAAAACGGTTGTAGACGCATACTCCAAGTGGATTGAATGTGAGATAATGTCGGCTAGCACGCCCGCTGCCACTACTGAAAGCCTGCGGGCCATGTTTACCACACATGGCTTACCCGATGTCCTGGTGAGCGACAACGGGCCATGTTTTACCAGTGCTGAGTTCAAAGAATTTATGACCCGTAGCAGGATCAAACATGTCAAATCTGCCCCGTTTAAACCAGCGTCCAATGGTCAGGCAGAGAGAGCAGTGCAAACCATCAAGCAAGGCTTGAAGAGGGTAACTGAAGGCTCACTGCAGACTCGCCTATCCCAAGTCCTGCTTAGCTACTGCACGAGACCCCACTCACTCACTGGGATCCCACCTGCTGAATTGCTCATGAAAAGAGCACTTAAGACAAGGCTCTCGTTAGTTCACCCTGATCTACATGAACAGGTAGAGAGCAGGCGGCTTCAACAACGTGCACACTATGATAGCGCAAATGTGTCACGTGAGATTGAAGTCAATGATCCTGTATTTGTATTAAATTATGGGCAAGGTCCCAAGTGGCTTCCCGGCATTGTCGTGGTCAAAGCAAGGAGCAGGGTGTTTCGGGTCATTCAAATGGACTCATTCACCGGAAACACTTGGACCAAATCAAACTCAGATTCACGGACTATCCTGAGCAACCCACCTTGGACCCCACCTTTTTTGATCCACCACCATACACACCAGTGGCAACCGATATCATGGTTGACCATGAAGCAGAACCCATCATCCACAGCAGCCCTGCAGGGCCCAACACACCAGGCAGCCCAGCAAGGCCAGCTGCACAGCAGCCCAGCAAGGACCCAACAAATGACTCAACAACACCAGCCTTCACACCGAGACAATCAACCAGGGCAAGCAGGGCCCCAGATCGACTCACATTGTAAATAGTTACACTATTGACTTTAGGGGAGGGGAATGTTGTTATATATCTGGACTTGTATGTACAACCGCCAGAGGGCCCATTCCCCAGAGTTCCAAGAGATCTCATAATCCCTTGGGCGCACAGGTATTTAAGAATGTTTCACAGGTTGGAGAGGCACTCTGGAGACCTGCAATAAAAGACTAAGTTCACACTTTACTTTGAGCTCACAGTGTTCAGTCTGACTCTTTCTCCATACACTACAATGAAGGAATCTTTTGCACTCCGTTTCTGTTGTGGAGTACACCACAAGCCAGGGCTTGTATTTTAAAGGCAACCCATGGATTAAGAGTTAAAAAAAAAATGTTTGCACAGATAAATTGAATGTTCGACAGGAATCAAGTGTAGATGCTAGGATGGGATGAACAAAACTGAAAAATACTTCCTGAGGCAAAAAATATATTGATGAAAGACAGAGAAATGAGTATAGAAGAGAAATGGGTCATTAATGAGAAAATGATAAAGTAGATGGAACTGGCAACAGATTATAGTAACACCCAAATTATGATGAAATTCACCAATTCAACTTGATGACAATCCTAGGATGAGAGGACTGTCCCAAGAGGAGGGATTGAGTAGAATGGGCCTATATTCTCTGGAGTTCAGAAGAATGAGAGGTGATGTCATTGAAAGGTATAACATTCTTACAGGGATTGACAGGGTAGATGCTGACAGGCTGTTTCCCCTGGGCTAGAGAGTCTAGAACTAGGGACCAGAGTCTCAGGATAAGGGGTCGCCCATTTAGGACAGAGATGAGAAGAAATTTCTTCACCCAGAGTGTTGTGAATCTTTGGAATTCTCAACCCCAGAGGGCTGTGGCTGCTTAGTCATTGAGTATATTCAAGATTTTTGGGCACTAAGGGAATCAAGAGATATGGGATAGTGCGGGAAGGTGGAGTTGAGGTAGAAAATCAGCTATAATCTTATTAAATGGCAGAGCGGGCTCAAAGTGCCAATGGCCGACTCCAGCCTCTATTTCTTGTGTTATTACTATCTGAGACTGGGTTTCATTGGACTGGAAGTACTGATCCCAGTGTTAGTGTAAATTTCTCTCTAAAAATTGAAATGATTGGTATGTTCAAAAACAGACAATCGAATGATAGAACCCACTCGACCTTTCGTTAATTTCATATTTTGACTGCAACATCTTGTACCTCATTTGGGTTGATTAATGTGTGAGAACCTTGTGGTTTCTAGCAACACATCTGAAAGCAAACAAACTCTCCAACACAGAGATAACTAGACCCAACAAGTATGATCTTCCACTGTGTGGTCCATATCGTTCACATGACATATTCCAGAGTTTCAACAAATACGTAGGGATATCATTACTTATAAGAGAATTCTAACGACACAATCTCATTTTATCTGTTGAAGGTATGACTGCATCCCATAACTCATACTTGATAAAGTCATGTAATTTTCTAAACTCAATGGACAAAAATATAGTATTTCATTAGCATCATTATCATTTTTGGCACAATTTGGTGCTTTACTGGTCGACCTCCTATGACATTGCTCACAGGTAATTGGAGGGAATGCCTGTTGGAAGTGTTTGTTGTAACAGACTTTGAGGGGTAACAACGCCACCCCTCTGGAGCAAGCAAGAATAGAAACATAGAAACATAGAAACATAGAAAATAGGTGCAGGAGTAGGCCATTCGACCCTTCGAGCCTGCACCACCAATCAATGAGTTCATGGCTGAACATGCAACTTCAGTACCCCATTTCTGCTTTCTCGCCATACCCCTTGATCCCCCTAGTAGTAAGATATATTTAGTGAATTGGCCTCAACAACTTTCTGTGGTAGAGAATTCCACAGGTTCACCACTCTCTGGGTGAAGAAGTTTCTCCTCATCTCGGTCCTAAATGGCTTACCCCTTATCCTTAGACTGTGACCCCTGGTTCTGGACTTCCCCAAAATTGGGAACAGATTTGTCAAGCATGATTTCCCTTTCACAAATCCATGCTGACTTGGACCTATCATGTCACCTCTTTCCAAATGCGCTGCTATGACATCCTTAATAATTTATTCCATTACAACATAACATTATAACATTACCAATTGACATCAATGTACCAAATGTCACAAGCATGACAAACTCAATATATATATTATCTATATATTACATGTATCCCAATGACACCCAACTCTACCTCTTCACATTTTCTACATTACAACAGAGACAACACTTCAATAGTACAGGGTGAGAGGTCCAAAATCTAGAGTTCCGGAATGCGGAATGTTCCGGAATCCGGACACCAGGCCGATCAGTGGCAGGGTCATCCGGAAACAGGAAAGTATTCCGAAATCCAGACTCCCCCTGCCTCGGCTGCCCGACCTCCGGCCGCTTGATCTCCCCCGACCTTCCCCTGCCTCGGCCCGACCTCCCATCACCTCTGGCGGCCCAACCGACCCACCCCCCCCCCGAACTCCAGTGGCCCGACCGACCCCCCCCCCCCGACCTCCAGTGCTTGATGGTTTGGACTGCCGTTCTGCCTGGCTGTTGGATGTGGGCTTGAACGGGGCAGATGTAATGTGCTTGATCCCATTGCAGGTCATGAATTCCTTGAATTCAGCACTGGTGAAGCATGGCCCATTGTCGCTGACAAGGACATTAGGCAGGCCGTGCGTGGCAAACATGGCTCGTAGGCTTTTGATGGTGCCAGTGGATGCACTGACAGACATTATTACACACTCAATCCATTTTGAATAAGCATCCACAACGACCAAAAACATTTTGTCTAAAAACGGGCCAGCAAAGTCAACATGAATCCTGGACCACGGTTTGGAGGGCCATGACCACAAACTTAGCGGTGCCTCTCTGGATGTATTGCTCAGTTGAGAGCAAGTGTTGCATTGGTGCACGCAAGACTCCAAATCTGAGTCGATGCCGGGCCACCACACATGGGATCTGGCTATAGCTTTCATCATTACTATGCCTGGGTGGGTACTGTGTAGGTCGTGTATGACCATTTCCCTGCCTTTCTTAGGCAAAACCACGCGATTACCCCACAAAAGGCAGTCCCCGCCTGTATGGACATTTTGTCTTTGCGCCGCTGGAACGGCTTGATCTCTTCATGCATCTCCGCTGGGACGCTGGACCAGCTCCCATGGAGAACACAGTTTTTTTTACAAAGGACAGTAGAGGATCCTGGCTGGTCCAGGTCCTAACCTGGCGGGCCGTAACAGGTGATTTTTCATTTTCAAATGCATCCATCACTAAGAGCAAGTCTGCAGGCTGTGCCATTTCCACCCCGTAGCCGACTGAGAGCATCAGCGTAGTTCTCTGTGCCTGGTCTGTGGCGTATGCAGACAGCATGAGCGCCCATCTTTGAATGCGAGCAGAGGCATTGGTATTAATCCCTTTGCTCACTGAAAATAGCGATATGAGCGGCTTGTGGTCAGTTTCAAGCTCAAACTTGAGACCAAACAGATACTGGTGCATTTTTTTTAACCCGTTAACGCATGCCAGAGCTTCTTTTTCCAATCATGCTGTAGGCCCTTTCGGCCTTGGACAAACTCCTGGACGCATAGGCGACCGGTTGCAATGTTCCCGAATAGTTTGCTTGTTGTAACACACACCCGACCCTGTACGAAGATGCATCGCAATCTAGCACTAAACGTTTAAATGGGTTATACAGAACAAGCAGTTTGTTGGAACATAACAGATTTCTCGCTTTCTCAAAGGCAGCTTCTTGTGATTTCCCCCATACCAGTCATCTCCCTCCCTTGTGTAACAACACATGTAGGGGTTCTAGCAAGGTGCTTAACCTAGGTAGAAAATTACCAAAATAATTGAGGAGTCCCAGGAACGACCGCAGCTCCGTCACGTTCTGTGGTCTCGGCGCGTTCTTGATGGCCTCCGTCTTGGTGTCGGTGGGCCTGATACCGTCTGCCGCGATTCTTCTCCCTAAGAACTCGACCTCTGGCGCCAGGAAAACTCACTTCAAGCATTTCAACCTGAGTCCCACACGATCTAGCTGACTTAGAACCTCTTCCAGATTCTGCAAGTGTTCGATGGCGTCCTGACCTGTGATCAATATGTCGTCCTGGAAAACCATGGTGCGTGAAACCAACTTTAGCAGGCTCTCCATGTTCCTTTGAAAAATCGCTGCAGCCAATCAAATCCCAAACGGGCATCTATTGTAGATGAACAGATCTTTGTGCGTGTTGATGCAGGTGAGGCCTTTCGAGGATTCCACCAGCTCCTGCGTCATTTAGGCCGAGGTCAGGTCCAATTTGGTGAACGTCTTCCCTCCTGCCAGGGTCACAAATAGGTCGTCTGCCTTGGGTAGCAGGTACTGGTCTTGCAGCAAAAAGCGGTTAATCGTTACTTTATAGTCCCCACAAATTCTGACCGTAGCATCGCCCTTGAGAACTGGAACAATCGGACTGGCCCATTCGTTGAACGATGATGCCCTTTCGTTGCAGCCTGTCCAGCTCGATCTCCACTTTCTCTCGCATCATGTATGGCACTGCACGTGCCTTGTGGTGGATGTGTCGTGTACCGGGAACCAAGTGGATCTGCACCTTTGCCCCCAAGAAACTTCTGAAGCCTGGCTCAAACAACGACGGAAACTTGCTCAGAACCTGGACACACGAGTCGTCGTCGACGGACAAGACCTCTCGGATGTCGTCCCAGTTCCAGCGGATTTTCCCCGGCCAGCTTCTGCCAAACAGTGTGGGGCCATCTCCTGGTACAATCCAGAGTGGGAGTTGGTGCACTGCTCCATCATAGGAGACTTTTACTGCTGCGCTGCCAATTACAGGGATCAGCTCTTTAGTGTAAGTTCTCAGCTTGATGTGAATGGGGCTAAGCTTGGGCCTGTGTGTCTTGTTGCATCGCAGCCTGTCGAAGGCCTTTTTGTTCAAGATAGACTGACTCGCACCCGTGTCCAATTCCATGGATACTGGCATTTCATCCAGTTCGACTTTCAACATGATAGGTGGACATTTCATGGTGAAGGTGAGTATTCCGTACACTTCTGCCTCCTTGGTTTGCCTCTCTAGTTCAGTGTGATCCGCCATGGATAAATCTTCCTCAGCACCGTGGTGGTTTGCAGGGTTTTCAGTTCGCCTGCACATTCGCTGGAGGTGTCCCATTGTTCCACAGCCTTTGCACGCAAAGTGTTTGAAGCGGCATTGATGGGCTCGATGATCACCTCCGCAGCGCCAACAAGGTGTTAACTGCCTCGCATTAACCTTTGATGGCGGATTCTGGGTCATCTGCGGTCATGCAGCTGCAGGCGTGTACGTATTCCATATGCATTCCTGCTTGAAAACGACGTTAGTTTATGTACAGTACTTGCCGAAACCACTTTATGCTGCGAAATTTGTTTGGTGTTATCGCTGGTGGACATAAATGTCTGGGCTATCGTTATGGTTTTAATCAGGTTCGGTGTTTCAACAGTCAATAGTTTGCGAAGGATAACCTCATGGCCAATGCCAAGCACGAAAAAGTCTCTTAGCATTTGCTCCAGGAATCCATCGAAATCACAATGTCCTGTAAGGCGCCTTAGTTCGGCGACGTAGCTCGCCACTTCCTGACCTTCAGACCGTTGACACGTGTAAAATCGATACCTTGCCATCAGAACGCTCTCCATCAGATTTAGGCGCTCCCTGACCAGCGTACACAATTCTTCATACGATTTGGTTGTTGGTTTCACCGGAGCAAGAAGATTCTTCATGAGGCCATAGGTTGTTGCCCCACAGACAGTGAGGAGGATCGCCCTTCGTTTGGCAGCGTTCTCATCCCCTTCCAGCTCGTTGGCCACGAAGTATTGGTCGAGTCGCTCCGCGAAGGCTTCCCAATTATCCCCTTCTGAGAAATTCTCCAGGATACTAACAGTTCTCTGCATTTTCACGTGGTTATCTCGTCGTCAGTTATGTTCATAACAAAGTGGTGTAACTGAGTACTGTAGTCAATGAGTAAGTATGGCCTTAGTTCCTTTATTCTACTCCAGAGTGCCTTTACAGCATGGGTGGCCTGCTTATATACAGTGCTCTCAAGGGATGCTGGGATTCCTTGGGACTCCAACAGGTACGCCCTCAGGTGGTGGCATAATACTGGTTACATAGGGTTGTATACATAACACAAATGACCCTGGAAAATTGGGCCCTTGGGGCTAGGTTTTCCATTATTTTTGCATGCATACCGCCCACTTAACGTCCATTTTAACGCTGAAATGAGGTGTAATGCCCATATATCAGCCATTTAGGCACAAAATGGAAACTGGCGCCTATTTCTCGGTCACTCATTGCCGCGCGTTACTTTTGCCATGTATATAACGCCGATAAAAAAAAAATACCGCCCGCCCACTTGTTTTGGGCAGAACCATCAGAATGGGCGAGCCCAGCGCCCATAATGTCGGCCAGCGTTAATTTTGGCATGTAATTAATGCCGAGATTCAATAATACCGCCCGCCCACTTTTGTCATAAAGATCACATTTGTCGAAACTAATGCCCATCGTCACTTTCAGCACCACGCACACATCTCGCCCACAATCTCGCTCGCTGAAAAAACCGTTGTGAAAAAGTTGAACTGATCTGAACTAATCACAGCGGTGTGATCAGCATTTTGTAAATCGCAGGTCACTTCATTGAAAAGGCTGCTTCAACTTCGGGGGAGTTTGGATGTACTCTGGAGTTCTTCTCAGGTGATGTGACCATCTTGAACAGACATCTTATCATACTGTGGATGATTGGATTTTACTTTAGGTGTCTTAGTGGGGAAAGTTATTGCTTGTGAACAATCGGCATGATACTTTTATTGGAATGGGGCCAGCCATTTCTCAGCCTGCATCGATTACAATGCAGATGTTGCGGAGTTCAACTGGCACAACGTCTAATCCGTCGAGGTCAAGGTCACCGCGGCACTGTTGTTCTACACGCCCGGTTCCTTTCAGGCCTCCGCGCTCGACATTTGCACTATATCTCAGCATGCCACACATCGCTGCATTGGACAGGTCACTGAAGCCCTGTACGCATGCAGGAGGGACTTGCTCAGCTTCCCTATGACCACGGAGGCGCAGACTGACAGGGCTTTAGGATTCTACCGAATTACTAACTTCCCCAAATTGCAGGGAGCAATATACTGTACGTACATCGCCATGCGGGCACCTTCTCAGGATCCAGAGGTTTTTCGCAACCAAAAAGGATTTCACTCCCTGAAGGTCCAACTAGTTGTCGACCACAACCAGATAATTATGGCAGCGAATGCCAAATTTCCGGGCAGCTTCTGACATGTTTACCAGTCAGCCACAAGGTCAATGCTGGATGCTTGGTGACAAACGATATAGCCTAGCCACCTGGCTGATGACCCCCCTGCATGACACCCACACCGAGGCCGAGAAGCGATACAACGAAAGCCACAGAGCCACACGCAATGTGGTCCAGAAAATCATCAGTGTGCTTAAGGAACGCTTTAGATGCCTGGAGCACTCAGGAGGGGAGCTACAATACAACCCTGATCAGGTAGCTCAATTTGTGGCCCTGTGCTCCATGCTGTACAAACTGGCTATCAGGAGGGGATAAGAATTGCCAGAAGGGACTAATGATCCACCTCAGGAGAAAGAGGAAGAGGAGGACAAGGGGCTGGATACTGACCTAGGGCCAGACAATCAGGCTGACTATGCAACCGTGCCCACGCCCCCCTTCAGACGGCAGGAAAGGGCCCGTGGTGGCTACATAGCTGCAAGACTCTTACGTCAGCAGCTCATAAATGAGCGCTTTGCCTGAAAGAACATTACTGTTATTGACAAAGTTGACACACTGCTGTGTGTGCAGCTCAGACATCAATGGTGGGCATCACCTTGGTGCCAGTTAAAGTTTAAGTTGATTGAAGTTACAGTTAATCATACCCTTTCATGTTAAGGAATCACCAGTGTGTAATGGTCCAGCTATCTGAGACAATACACAAGAAGATTGTTATGTTCAGAATAACTCCACAAGACGGTATATTGTAAGTTCAAACTGTTGTGACCTTGATCTCTTTATTGTAACTCCAGAGTGAGGAGATATCATGGTAGACTGCCTTTTATAGCTGCTTGCCCAGGGTGTGCAGGAGACCCTTGGGTCTCCCACAGGTGCGCCCCCTGGTGGCAAGTCTTACACATTGGTAATGTTTACATACATAACATTATTCCCCCCCCCCCCCCCAAAGTCTTAGATACAAGTTGAGGCGATCCAGTGCTCTGCGTTGCTGGCATGAGTTGAAGTCCTGTCATGGGTGAGTCAGTCGGATCATGGCTGCACTGGGGTGTGATTGGTCTGATCGGACTGTTGGGCATAGTATGGCTTCATCCTCATGGCTGACCGTGAGGTCGATTGCTGGTTGGGTGTGTGTGGATTGATCATTGATGGTAATGCCCTCTTCAAACTGGTCTTGGTTGTCAGTGAACCGCAGTTTGGTCTGATCCAAGTGCTTTCTGCACATTTGTCCATTCAAAAGTTTGACAACAAACACTCTATTTCCCTCCTTGGCTAACACAGCGCCAGCAACCCATTTGTGACCATGACCGTAATTAAGAACAAACACAGGGTCATTAACCTCAATGTCACGCGATACAGCCGCGCGATCGTGATATATGTTATGCTGGTGACACCGGGTTTCGACATGATCATTGAGATCCGGGTGGACTAAGGAGAGCCTGGTTTTGAGTGCTCTCTTCATTAGCAATTCTGCACGGGGAACGAGTGGGGTCGCATGCGGTAACTGAGCAGAATCTGAGATAACCGGGTCTGCAGAGAACCGCCCGTCACGCGTTTCAAGCTCAGCTTGATGGTTTGGACTGCCTGTTCTGCTTGACCATTGGATGTGGGCTTAAACGGCGCAGACCTGACATGCTTGATGTCATTACGGGTCATGAACTCGTTGAATTCTGAGCTGGTGAAACATGGTCCATTGTCACTAACAAGAACGTCGGACAAACCATGGGTGGCGAACATGGCCCGGAGGCTTTCAATGGTGGCAGTGGATGTACGTAATGACATTATTATACATTCAATCCATTTAGAGTAAGCGTCCACTGCTACTAGGAACATCTTTCCGAGAAAGGGGCCAGCGAAATCTACGTGGACCCTGGACCACGGTTTGGAGGGCCATGACCACAGACTCAATGGGGCCTCCTTTGGTGCATTGCTCAACTGTGAGCAAGTGTTACCTTGGCGTACGCATGACTCTAATTCGGAGTCACTGCCGGGCCACCAAACGTGCGACCTGGTGATCTTTCTTCATGACTATGCCTGGGTGGGTACTGTGAAGGTTGCGTATAAACGTTTCCCTGCCTTTTTTTGGCAAAATTACATGATTCCCCTGTAGGAGACAGTCCGAATGGATGGACATTTCATCCTTGCGTCGGTGGAACGGCTTAATTTCGTCTTGCATTTCCCTTGGAACTGCCGACCAGCTCCCATTGAGAATGCAGCTTTTTACTAGTGATAGCACAGGGTCCTGGCTAGTCCAGGTCCTGATCTGGCGAGCCGTGACAGGTGACCCCTCGCTCTCAAAAGCATCCATTACAAGAAGCAAGTCTGCGGGTTGCGCCATTTCCACCCCGGTGGTGGGCAATGGTAGTTCTCAGTGCCTGGTCTGTGGCGGATTACATAATCATACGCAGATAACGTTAGTGCCCATCTTTGGATGCGGGACGAAGCACTGGTGTTAATACCTTTGCTTTCTGAGAGCTACGAAATGAGTGACTTGTGGTCGATTTCGAGCTTGAACCGGAGTCGAAATAGGTATTGGTGTATTTTCTTAACCCCGTATATGCATGCTAATGCTTCTTTCTCAACCATACTGTAGGCTCTTTCAGCCTTCGATAAGTTTCTGGATGCATATACAACCGGTTGCAGTTTGCCTGACACATTGGCTTGCTGTAACACACAACCGACCCCCGTACGAAGATGTGTCACAAGCTCATACTAAATGTTTACACGGGTCATACAATACAAGTAACTTGTTAGAACATAGCAGGTTTCTGGCCTTGTTAAAGGCTGTCTCTTGAGATTTACCTCAAACCCAGTCATCACCCTTGCGTAGCAATAAATACAATGTGCTCCAGCAAAGTGCTCAACCCCGGTAGAAAGTTACCAAAATAGTTGAGGAGTCCCAGGAACGAACACAGTTCCGTCACATTCAGTGGTCTGGATGCAATATTGATGGCTTCCGTCTTGGAGTGCGTGGGTCTGATGCCGTCTGCCGCAATCTTTCTCCCAGAAATTCGAACTCTGGCGCCAGGAAAACACACTTGGAGCATTTCAGCCTGAGTCCCACTCTGTTAGTCACTTGAGAACCACTTCCAGGTTGTGCAAGTGTTCGGTAGTGTTGCGACCAGTGATCAAGATGTTGTCTTGGAACACCACGGTGCATGGAACCGATTTCAGCAGAATCTCCATGTTCCTCTGGAAGATGGCCGCAGCCGAGCGAATCCCAAAGGGGCATCTATTGTATATGAACACTCCACTGTGCGTGTTGATACACCTCAATTTTTTCGAAGCTTCAGCCAGCTCCTGTGTCATGTAAGCAGAGGTTAGATCCAGCTTGGTGAACGACTTCCCCCATGCTAGCATTGCAAACAGGTCATCCACTTTGGGTAGTGGGTACTGGACCTGTAACGAGACTCAGTTGATTGTTACCTTGTAGTTCCCGCAGATTCTAACCGTCCCGTCACTTTTCAACACCGGAACAATTGGACTGGCCCACTCGTTGAACTCAACTGGTGATATGATCCCCTCTCGTTGACGTCTGTCCAGCTCGATCTCAACTTTGTCTCGCATCATATATGAAGCTGCTCGGGCCTTGTGATGAATGGGTCGTGCATCAGGGACTAGATGGATCTGCACTTTGGCGCCTGTGAAGTTGCTGATGCCTGGCTCGAATAACGACGGGAATTTTTTTAGCACTTGAGCACACAAGGCGTCAGCCACCGAAGACAGTGCTTTGATGTCATCCCAGTTCCATCGGATCTTTCCTAACCAGCTTCTGCCGACCAGCATTGGGCCATCGCCTGGTACAATCCATAGTGGTAAATCATGCACAGCTCCATCATACAATACCTTCACTGCCAATGACTGGTGTGAGCTCTTTGGTGTAAGTGCGCAGCTTGGTGTGGATCGGGCTTAGTTTTGGCCTTTGTGCCTTGTTGCCCCACAGTTTCGCAAAAGCCTTCTGGCTCATAAATTGACTGACTCACCCCCATGTCCAATTCCATGGAAACTGGAATGCCGTTTAATTTGACTTTTAACATTATTGGAGGACTTTTGGTGGTGAAGGTGTGTACCCCATACACTTCCTCTTCAGCCTTGGGTTGAGTTGCCTCTTTTACTCGTTCAGCGTGATCCCGCTGCATTGCTCATCTTCTGCCGACTCTGCCACGTGGTGAGTCGCAGCACGTCTGCACATTCGCTGGAGGTGCCCCATTGTTCCACAGCCCTTGCACACGGAGTGCTTGAATTGACATTGATGGGCTCGATGATTAACCCCCGCAGCGCCAACATGGTGCGAATGGATTTGCATTCACGGACTCTGAGTCATCCTAGGTCTGGTCTCTGCGGGCGTGTAGACCCTGCCATGTACAGTTCTGCCTGCTGAAGGCGTTACTTTATGCACAGTACTTGCCGGTGAGTTCCGGTGCTGCAATGATATGTGTTTAGTGTTATCGTTCGTGAACATAAAAGCCTGGGCTATCGTGATGGCCTTGCTCAGATCTAGGGATTCGGCAGACAGCAGTTTGCGAAGGATGACCTCTTGGCCAATTCCAAGCACAAAAAAGTCCTGCAACACTCCCCCCAAAAATCCAGCAAACACGCAAGGCGTCTTAATTCGGTGACATAGCTCGCCACGTCCTGACCCTCGGAGCGGTGGTGCGTATAAAAACGATACCTGGCCATCAAGATGCTCTCCTTCGGCTTGAGGTTTTCCTGAACCAGTGTGCACAACTCTTCCTATGTCTTCTCCGTTGGTTTCATCGTTGCTAGCAGATTTTTGATGAGACCATATATCGTGGACCCGCAAAGGGTGAGGAGAATCGCCCTGTGCTTGACTGCGGTTTCTGCCTTTTCCAGTTTGTTGGCCATGAAGTACTGGCCAAGACACTCAACGAAGGCTTCCCAAACATCACCCTCAACAAATCTCTCAAAAATACCAATGGCAGCCATAAGTTTGTGATCTGTTACTCGTCGCCAATTGTTATGTTCAGAATAACTCCGCAAGACTGCATATTGTAAGCTCAAACTGTTGTGATCTTGGTCTCTTTAATGTAACTCCAGAGTGCAGAAGCAGCATGGCAAACTGCCATTTATACATGCTTACCCAGGGTGTGCAGGTGACCCTTGGGTCCCACAGGTGCGCCCCTTGGTGGCAAGTCTTACACATTGGTAGTGTTTACATACATAACAAAGGTTATGTTAAATAAAAAACATTTATTACGACCATTGGTCTGAAATCATAAGTATCACGGGCAAAAACACCCCCCCCGCCCACAACACTTTTAAAAACATTGACATCAATCAATTGGTCAACATGTCCAGCTACACGTAACACAAATGCAAACCAACAGGGTGGCCCCCTCCCCCCGATACCTTACAACACATTGCATACAGCGAGATGCAGATATAACAAAGCCATCACCTGCGGACATGCATCTCATTTTCCTTCCCCCCTCCCCTTCTTCTCCCCACCTCTACCCCTTCCCTTCCTTGCCCCACGCCACCTGGCCGAGGCGCTCCTCAGGCGGTGCCTCATTGCGGGGGGGATGAAGGCAGAGCCGGTGGTTGCACGGATACGGGAGCGGGGGTACCGAGGTGGGAACATTCTTGAATCCAGAAGCAGGATCCTGCTCCTGCCTCTCAGCTGTCGTTGGCACTGGGGGTGCGGAGCCTAGGGGTGGAATGCTACGCTCCGGGACCACTGGGAGGCTTGCGCTACCAGTGTTCCTGGCTATCGCCTCCAGGGCCTCCGCCATTCTGCAGAAGGTACTCCGTTATTGTGCCAGAGATGCTGGCCAGCTGTCGGGATACGCCACCAAATGCCTGTAGGATCTGGTCATCTATATCTACAGTCCTCCTGGACAACTCAAATTTGACACTAAGTTGGGTGGCAGTGTGAGCTGCGAGGAGGATGCTATGAGGCTGCAGAGTGACTTGGATAGGTTAGGTGAGTGGGCAAATGCATGGCAGATGAAGTATAATGTGGATAAATGTAAGGTTATCCACTTTGGTGGTAAAAACAGACTATTATCTGAATGGTGACAGATTAGGAAAAGGGGAGGTGCAACGAGACCTGGGTGTCATGGTACATCAGTCATTGAAGGTTGGCATGCAGGTACAGCAGGCGGTTAAGAAAGCAAATGGCATGTTGGCCTTCATAGCGAGAGGATTTGAGTACAGGGGCAGGGAGGTGTTGCTACAGTTGTACAGGGCCTTGGTGAGGCCACACCTGGAGTATTGTGTACAGTTTTGGTCTCCTAACTTGAGGAAGGACATTCTTGCTATTGAGGGAGTGCAGCGAAGATTCACCAGACTGATTCCCGGGATGATGGGACTGACCTATCAAGAAAGACTGGATCAACTGGGCTTGTATTCACTGGAGTTCAGAAGAATGAGAGGGGACCTCATAGAAACGTTTAAAATTCTGACGGGTTTAGACAGGTTAGATGCAGGAAGAATGTTCCCAATGTTGGGGAAGTCCAGAACCAGGGGTCACAGTCTGAGGATAAGGGGTAAGCCATTTAGGACCGAGATGAGGAGAAACTTCTTCACCCAGAGAGTGGTGAACCTGTGGAATTCTCTACCACAGAAAGTAGTTGAGGCCAATTCACTAAATATATTCAAAAGGGAGTTAGATGAAGTCCTTACTACTCTGGGGATCAAGGGGTATGGCGAGAAAGCAGGAAGGGGGTACTGAAGTTTCATGTTCAGCCATGAACTCATTGAATGGCGGTGCAGGCTCGAAGGGCCGAATGGCCTGCTCCTGCACCTATTTTCTATGTTTCTATGTCGCCCCTCTCATCTGACGCTCGTGAAGCAGACCTGCCGCGTCCACAAAATCTCCACAGGGTCGTCTCCTGGGATGCCCTGTGGCGAGGTGCTTGGGCCCAGTACCTCGAGTGGAGGTGGGACTGGCTGGAGGAGCACTAGATGGCCTTGGTTTGGAATGCCTTCTGGAGCTTCGCGATGCAGGCTCCTCAAAATCCGCGCTCTCATCCGTAGAGAACGGACCCAGCAGATTGACGGGCGAGAATCGGAGCCCCTCAGCACCAGATGTAGGATCGTCCGGAAGGTCGGGCCCCGCGCCCCCACCTTCTGGCCTCTGTGGTCTTGCCTGGGGCCGTGCTGCTGGCTGAGCTGCAAAACACAAATGAGGTTATTAGAGGAGAAGGGGGTGCTAGGGTCACAAGGTGAGTCCAGCGCTACGCACAGCATATGCACGACAAAAGCATCGCCACTATCAAAATCATCACAGATATCACATTTCATCTCTATCAACATATTCTGCATTGCAATGATTCTCATCAGGCCAGCATTATTTAGAGGACACTTTTAGCAATCATCTATCATATATTATTGGTCGGATATGAGTGGGTGTGGCATGTATTGACTTCACATCACGCAATGGTGTATACTTTACTCACGTGGCATCACTTCAGGGTCTGCAGCTGCCTGCGTGGCCATCCGGGGGTGGGTCCCCACGAGTGTGAGCACCCGCTCCTCCATCTCAGTGATATCGCTGGTGGCCCCCCACCAGTTCGCCTCTGCTCGGATCTATTCCTCGATAGCTTCTTCTGTAAAAGATAACAGGATGATATGACATGAGATCATTGCGTGATATCATTGCTAGGTACTGTCACAAACCACAGAGACTGATACAACGCATAACCAACAGATGTAATCATGATTATTATGATAAGTACCATTCTTTACATAAAGATGTACACCGTGACCACAAGCTTGGAGTACAACGTTCCCGGTAAAAGTAAAAGACCTCACATCTGATTATAGTCACTCATGACTCTTACAAATCAAATTATTTAAACATATAAGTACATGTAAATAAATGTAATACTTACTCTGGCGGATCCGACCAGGTCGTTCCATCGCTTTCGGCATCAGTTGCCCTCACGTACCTCGTTGGTCGCCGACGAGACCACCTCGGCTATCTTCGTCCATATCTTCTGGTAGGCCTTTGGGGTGGGCTTCCCAGACCCTCCCTGGGTCAAATCACCCCAGCGTGACTGGACCTCCTGCAGGAGGGAGGCATTTGCCTCATTCAAGAATCTCCTCGCTCTCTTTTGTCCTCCCAACTCACTGTTCTCGCCAGTGTCAGTCTCCACAGTGTGCGGTGTCGCCTCCTCCACTCCCTCCATTATAGGCACCAAATTAGAGAAAATATCTGGCTGGTAAGAACTAACTTTTGTCGCACAATTTTGTATAAAGCTTGAAACTCTCCCTCTTACCTCCCAAAGCAGCCAAACAAGCACTCACACCACACCCACACACGCCTTCACTCCCTCTCTGCTCCCTCTCTCTCTGTCTCCTCTTATTCGCATATAATGATGACCGCTGACCTCCTGAATCGCGGGAAACAAGCATTGGCATGCTGTTGCTGAGGACAGTGGCACTTTACGGCAGAAGGTCAGAGAGATTTAACGCTAACGCCCATTCCAGATCGCTCGCGGTGACGCCCAATTTTTAAAATGGAGACTAGGGGCTTTGTAAGTGGGTGACAAATCGGCGATCTGAAAGCCCATATTTACCGCCCACGCCGGAAATAACACCCATTTTTAGGCGACCTGCACAAAAGTGCAAAATCTAGCCCATAGAATTATAGAATGGTTACAGCACGGAAGGCGGCCATTTGGCCCTTTGAGCATGCTCCGGCATTCAATAAAATCATGACTGATCTTCTACCTCAATTCCATCTTCCAGCACTATCCCATATCCCTTGATTCCCTTCGTGCCCATAAATCTACCCATCTCTGTCTTGAATATATTCAACGACTGAGCATTCACAGCCCTTGACTTCCAAAGATTCACCATCATCTGAGTGAAGAAATTTCTCCTCATCTCCATCTTAAATGGCCGAACCCTTATCCTGAGACTGTGACCCTTAGTCCTAGATTCTCGATAGTTAGATAGATAGATAGATCGATAGATCAATCAAAATGGCTTGTGTATTTTCCTTTCTACAGTATTATATCTAGGCTCATCACTTTGTTGTGGAATATCAATATTTTTATTGCTCTGGTTAGCTCCAGTTTCAAATTTTGTTTGTGGTTTACAATGGGTGAGCACTAACGATCTACACAAATCTATCTTAAACATCGAGCTAAAAGTATTAACAGAAATTAGCAAACACGTTACATGAAACCCATAATATCCATGCCAGACATTAACTCTTATGAAATCATATTCAGAATGGTAGTGTCAGTGATACAAGGATATACATATAACATAGTAGATGCAGCATAGAATTGTTTTCAGGCTTGTGACTAGTAGGTCAACAACAGGTAGCAGTGTGTCCCAGCCCAAGATACATTTTTTGTATTGCCCATGTTGGCAAATATGTAGAGTGCAGTCCAAAATGCACTGGATGATCAGATCACAGGGCCATGCCATCCAGGGTTATAGCTTGGTACGTGCACCAATCTGCACACGTTTTATCTGCTGGCCTGGCAAATCATCAAGCTTACTTTGCAACTGCTGATTGCTGCCACAAGGGATCTCCCACCTGATGCTACAGGTTCACTCTGGTGCAGACACTATGGTAGTGGTAGATCTGTTGTGTATGCATAACATAAGTATATACCCTGTACACTCAATGTACAGTTACATAAGACTACTGAATGTACCTTCGCACTGTATACACTATACCTACACTACCAGAGGGTGCAACTGGTGGAGACCTAGGGGTCACCTGTACACTACAGGTGACCAGGTATAAAAGGGAGCTCAAAATGCTGTACCCTCACTCAGGAGCTGCAATAAATGGACTAAGGTCACAACAGTTCAAGTGCAATACCTTACCTCGTGGAGTCATTATTGAGTGCTTACAGACACAATAACCGCCGACGAGATTACGAATTTCTACACGAAAAATGGCTAACCTTGGCAACTTTCAACAATTCGCCGATGGGGAAGATTGGGACGCCTTTGTGGAAAGGCTCGAACATTTTTTCATTGCGAGCGACCTGGCTGGAGACACACGACCTCGCTTGCTGATAAGTGCAGAGCTACCCTGCTCAGCAGTTGTGGATCCACCGTCTATGGCCTTGAAGTGACTTGCTAGTCCCAGAGAAGACAACAACCAAAACGTATGTGGAGCTTATTACGATGATACAAGAACAGCTCAAACCTAAAGAGAGCACCCTCACAGCCAGGCACCGGTTCTACACCCACCGGCGGCCCGAAGGCCAAGAAATCGCAAAATATGCTGCAGACCTCAGATGATTGGCTGCACCGTGTGACTTTGATGACCACTTCACCGAAGCACTAAGGGACATCTTTGTTTTCGGAATCGGCCACGAGGACCTTCTCCACAGGCTGCTCTCTGCGGACACTACAGTCACCCTGCAGAAGGCAATTAACGTCTTCCAGGCGTTCATGGCCTCGGGCTGTGATTCGAAGCGGATGATGCCTCACCCCCAGGGCTCTAACCTGACAAGCGCTTTTTAAAGGCAAGGCTGCTGCAAGCGGTCTCTCTCAGGGTAGAGAGAACATAACCCCGAGTCCCGCAACCCTGAGTCCGCCACATGGGGCCAACCAGCCAACCCCATGCTGGCGCTGTGGAGGGAATCACAGGGCCCACCAGTACCGCTACAAAGACTATACTTGCAAAGGCTGCAACTTGAAGGGCCACCTCCAGCGAATGTGCAAGAGAAATTTTACTCACCGAGTCGCTGAAGAGTTGGCCGATCACCCGGGCTCCAGCGCTGATGAAGAGGAAGAGAGAGTCTATGAGGCAGCTCACCCCCAGGAAGAGGTGTACGGAGTGTTTACCTGCTCCACCGAGAGTTCTCCGTTGAAAATGGAAGTTGAGATCAACGGTGTTCCAGTCTTGATGTAGGTGGACACAGGGGCGAGCTAATCACTGATGAACCAGGCGGCCTTTGAGAAACTGTGGGACAGTCCAATCGAACTACCTAAAATGATCCCGATCCAGGTGAAGCTGCTCACCTACACAAACGACACCATCCCAGTCGTTGGTAGCGTAGATGTCCAGGTGTCCTACGGCAGCGCGATGCACAAGCTTCCTTTGTGGATCGTTGCTGGTGATGGTCCAACGCTGCTAGGAAGATGATGGATGAAACAAATCCAAATCTGTTGGAGCTGGGAAAGCCTCCAGGCCCCGGCGATCGACGTCCTATGCGGCCCCAAATTCGGATCCATCGCAGCACCTGAAAATCCAACCGTCCAACTCGACTGCGTGGAGACGACACAGACTGCTCAACCCAACGGTGAGATGATGCAACCAAAACGACCCGACTTCACCTTCCAGGCTCCAGTGGCAGGAAGAAGATCGGCGCAGAAGGTAACTTCCCTCCTTCCGTGGCAGAACCTGGGGAGAAAAGGATCACCGCAGCCTACCTCGTGGAGAGAAAGAAAATTGCGCCCGCACCACGAGGTGAAGCACCTGAAGTAAAGATGGCGGCGGCCAGACCATGAGGGGCAGCATTGAGGGAGCAAGACGTGATGCAGAGCAGCGAACCGGATTGGGGTAAAGATTGCAAGGCCCTCTTAAAGGAGACCGGCAACCCATCACAATTAAAGGGACAGTTCCACTCTTTGTACAGCGATGCCGGTAATACACACGGAACTGATATAATTGGCAAATGCGAATATGTAAAGACAACTAACAATGTCGAGTCGTGTGATTGCACTCGGAGCCAATGTATTATGACTGTAAATTAAGAAATGATGTGCGATGCTGGGTTCTACATGTAAGCCGACAAAACCAAGAGCAACCTCAGGTCCAGCGGGCTACCCGATCCTGTAGCCTGCGCCTCCGCGACCAATGTGATGCCCCAGGGAGTGTGGCCACACACAGAGGGAGCATACCAGCTGCAGAGCTAGCGATCAGCGGACAGCAAAGGAACCACTACTGGTACCCTGCCCCTGATTGGCTCTAACTCTCTGGCCACCAGGGCCATTACCGGGAGCAAGAGGCGAGCACCCTACAGCCCTCCCAATGGGACCTGGGATGACCAGACTCCCAGTACCGCTGAAGGGCAACAGGGAGACACTGCAAGCCATCAAAGGAGGACAGGGAGGCCACACATTGCTGTGGCTCTGCCCACCATTAGGCAACGGCGAAGGCCCGGAGACACAGCCAGGTGAGCGATCCAAGTCCACCCAGTTGACAGGGGGTGCAGCGCCGCCATCAGACAACCTGGACACAGTCCGGTCACTCTGGAACTAGCGTCCTGACCCACCTGCACCTATGCCCCAGGGGCAAGACTGTAATACCTCGTATGTAACTTACCTGTAAAATGTACTTGTTCCACTACTACTAAACCCTAGCAGTGATGTAACTAATCCTATGTTCTTTCCTTCTGTACATGTATGCACATGCAGGTGTTGAGCCACACACGTGGTCTATGATTGGGGGGAGGGGGGGGGGAGGTGGGAAATGGATGTATGTAGCCATGGACACACATAGATCACATCCAGAACCCACTCAACCCCCACCCATCTACTGCGGACCATTTCCCAATGTTGTGGCAATAAGGACTTGGGGCTTTATAGGGAGAGAGCCAAGCCAAAGCATAGACAAGGTGCAAGGGCTTTGGGCACTCAAGTCTAGGGCCAGAGCACACAGTGCAAAGGCCAGTGGCACAAGACTTAGGGGGGAGTGATGTTGTGCATGTATAACATAAATATATACCCTGTACACTCAATGTACAGTTACATAAGACTACTGGATGTACCTTCACACTGTATACACTATGCCTGTACTACCAGAGGGTGCAACTGGTGGAGACCTAGTGGTCACCTGTACACGACAGGTAACCAGGTATAAAAGGGAGCTCACCATACTGTACCCTCACTCAGGAGCTGCAATAAATGGACTAAGGTCACAACAGTTCAAGTGCAATACCTTACCTCGTGGAGTCATTACTAGAGTGCTTAGACACATAATTAGATCAATGCTCGAAAAATGTTTACTTATAACTGTCAATAAAGCAATTTGTTGTTTTTGTTACAATTGTTGTAAAAGACATTGAAAAATTGTGGAATATGAACTTAGAGGTCTTGGAGTGTTGGTACTTGTGTGTCAGTGCATTTCAGTTGCTCTTTATTTAGTGAGAAATATAATTAACAATACCCTGTTACTGGTATCTGACACAGGTGAAAGGTAATAAGAGAAAAGGCCGATGAAAGGTCTCTCAACTTTCTTTTCTCTCTACAGATGTCTACAGGCCTGTGGTGTACTTCGTGTTTTCCTTCAATTTAAGATTTTCAGCATTGTTCCTCTTTGCAATTTGACAGAAAATATAGTCGCTGCTATAATGGTCATACTCTACAGCTAGAATAATGTGATCACAAGAAACACAGTGGAGAATCGGTCATCATCATAGGCAGTGTCTCGAAATCGAGGAAGACTTGCTTCCACTCAAAGTGAGTTCTCAAGTGACTGAACAGTCCAATACAGGAATCACATTCTCTGTCACAGGTGGGACAGACAGTGGTTGGAGGAAAAGGTGGGTGGATAGTCTGGTTTGCCACACGCTCCTTCCGCTGTCTGCATTTAGTTCCTGCATGCTCTCGATGACGAGACTCGAGTTGCTCAGCGCCCTCCCGGATGCTCTTCCTCCACTTTGGGCGGTCTTGGTCAGGGATTCCCAGGTGCCGGTGGGGATGTTCACTTTATCAAGGAGGCTTTGAGGGTGTCCTTGAAACGTTTCCTCTGCCCTCCTGGGGCTCGCTTGCCGTGTAGGAGTTCTGAGTAGAACGCTTGCTTTGGGAGTCTCGTGTCAGGCATGTGAACAATGTGGCCCGCCCAACGGAGCTGGTCGAGTGTGGTCAGTGCTTTGATGCTGGCCTGATCGAGAACACTGAAGTTGGTGAGCCTGTCCTCCCAGTGGATTTGCAGGATCTTGCGGAGGCAGCGCTGGGGGTACTTCTCCAGCACTTTGAAATGTCTACTTTATATGGACCACGTCTCTGAGCCATATAGGAGGGAAGGTATCACTGCTGCCCTGTAGCTCATAAGCTGGGTGCCAGATTTGAGGACCTGGTCTTCAAACACTCTCTTCCTCAGGTGACCGAAGGCTGCGCTGGCACACTGGAGGCGGTGTTGGACCTCGTCGTCGATGTCTGCCCTTGCTGATAGTAGGCTCCCGAGGTATGGAAAATTGTCCACGCTGTCCAAGGCCACACCGTGGATTTTGTTGACTAGGGGGCAATGCTGTGGAGTCAGGTTGGTGGAGGACATTTGTCTTACAGATGTTTAGTGTAAGGCCCATGCTTTTGTACACCTTGGTGAAGATGTTGACGATGGTTTGGAGTTTGGCCTCCGAATGTGCGCAGACGCAAGCGTCATCCGCGTACTATAGTTCGATGACCGAGGATGGGACGACCTTAGATCTAGCCTGGAGGCAGCGAAGTTTGAACAGGTTCCCCTTGGTTCTATAGATTAGTTCCACTCCAGCGGAGTGAGATGGAGCATTGCAGCGAGGAAGGTCGAGAAAAGTGTTGGCACGAAGACGCAGCCCTGCTTGACCCCAGTCCAGACGTGGATTGGGTCTGTGGTGGATCCGTTGGTCAGGATCATGGCTTACATGTCGTCGTGGAGCAGGCAGAGGATGGTGACAAACTTTTGGGGGCAGCCGAAACGGAGGAGGACGCTCCATAGTCCCTCGCGGTTGACAGTGTCAAAGGCCTTTGAGAGGTCAGAGAAGGCCATGTACAAGGGTTGGTGCTGTTCCCTGCATTGTAGTTGTCACGTGGTGAAGATCATGTCAGTTGTACCCTTTAGTGGATGGAATCCGCATTGTGACTCTGAGAGGAGCTCTTCAGCCACAGGGAGAAGATGGTTGAGAAGGATTCTAGCGATGACTTTTCCAGTGGTCGACAGCATGGAGATTCCTCTGTAGTTGCCGCAGTCGGACTTGTCCCTCTTTTTGAAAAATGATGGCATCTCGGAGATCTCCCAGCATGCTCTCCTCCTTCCAGATAAGAGTGATGAGGTCATGCATTCGTGCCAATAGTGCTTCTCCGCCATACTTCAGTGCCTCAGCGGGGGTTCCATCCGCTCCCGATGCCTTTTTGTACTTCAGCTCAAGGGTGGCCTTTTCTACCTTGTGCAGGGCTGGGGTTTTGCTGAGATGATGGTGGGTAGCATGCTGCGGATGGAATCGAGGACACTCGAGTCAAAGGCAGAGTCTCGATTCAGGAGATCTTCGAAGTGCTCCTTCCGGCGGGTCCTGACTGCCTCGGTGTCCTTAATGAGTGTCTCCCCGTTCCGGGCCAGCAGTGTGGTGGAGCCTTGGGTGCTTGGGCCGTAAGTGGACTTGACTGCGGTGAAGAATCCTCGCACATCATGGCTGACGGCCAGCTGCTGGATCTCCTGTGCTTTCTCCACCCACTCTTTAGGTCACGGGTTTTTGGTTGGCCCGCGGCCTTCAGCCGTCTGTAGGGCTGCTTTGTTGCTCCCGAATTGGGTTGCTGCTGAAGAATCAGTACAGAATTCATGAACGTCCTGTCCTTGCAAAAAACAGAATAAAGAGAAAAACAGTGGTGAACAAATATCCAGTGAAAAATAAAACAGATGGAGGCCAATGATCTCATTGCAGTTTGAAAAGAATTGCAACAGGAAAATGTCTGCAAAGAAATATTAATCTTTGAAGAGTAGAGTACAGAAATATGTTATGTTTTCTAACTAACAATAGCAGGGCTTACACCAAACTAGTGAGTACATAACTCTGCAGGTTGAGCGATAAGTCATTGCAAATATATTCATAGCTACAAATAAAACCTACTCGAGTATCACTAATGTGCTCTATAGAGAATGCTTTGTAGCCTTATAATTAACTGCTTATCCTTTTGTCACAAGACCTCATGTGGTTCCCATGGCCCCCGCAGCCCCAACTTCCTCCTGTTGAAGAAAGTGCCTGTTATCTCAAACGCGACTGTTTTTCGCCCCTATTTGTCATCATCATAGGCAGTCCCTCAAATTGAGGATGACTTGCCTACACGCCAAAAAGGAATGAGTTCACAGGTGTTTCAGTGAAGGACCTAAAATTCCAGGTCCCGAACTACATCTTGAAGGGTGGAAGATGCCTGTGCTTGGATTTTTTTTAACGTGGGGTGGCCGTTGCACACCAGCCACCACACGGGACTGGAGACTAGCTCTCCCCCTATTTGTAATCAGTGTTTAAATGATGGGGGGAGGAGAACAATTAGAAGCACCAGTATAAAACAGCCATAAAAGTGGGGTAAATACCAGGAGTGACTCTTTTTGCAAAAAATAGACTATCAAAATGTGCAGTATGAATTTACCGCAGTGCTTCAGAAGGGAGCTGGGCGAGTTCCTAAGAGTGGAAGACATCTCAAGTTATTGAAGATAGGTGAGGGAAGGGCAGCTGTAATTAGTCATATCAGGGTGCAGAAATCCCGTTTTTTTTCTTCCCGCGGGCGTTCGACTAAAACTAGGAGAAAAGATATGCACTTACCTTTTAATCGAACGCTCACCAGAGATCCCGGTCCTGAGGCCTCCTCTTCTTGTGCAACAGAGCACGTTCACGTGGGATGTCCGTCGGAGTCATGTGGGCCTGGACACCCAATCACGGTAAAGTATTTTCTCATTCATAGTAATAGGAGTTTCGTAAGTCCGAAACTCCTATTACTACGAATGAGAAACACCTCCAAATACCCAAACACTACATAAAACATTTAAAAAAACTCACATAAATACATTATAGAAATTAAAGTTGATAAAAATGTTTTTGAAAAAAAAAATTGCCGATTTTTAAAAAAAGTTTAACTTATGGTTGAAAATAAAATTACCTGAGTGGGCAGGGTCTTCAACATAAATATGTATTTTTAAATGTTATTTTTAGATGTTTTTGATATGTTTTTAAACTCTTACGCTGGTAAAAGTAGGCTATTGCACCTGATTTTTCTCCTCCTTTATGCGCATACTTTTACCAGGCGCAAGAGTGTTAAGGACATTCGCAGTGCGAGAGATGGGCAACTAGCGCAGTCTCTGCCGTGGGAATGTCCTTCTCTCCGAGATGTGGCCATTTGTCAAGCCGGAAACTTGACAGATCGGAAAAGCTGGCTTCCGGCACATGCGCATTGTGCGCTGAAAACCGGCTTTTGCGAAGCCTTCCCGGGTCCGTACACGCTCCGTATAGACCTGGGGAGGCTGGGATTTCAAGGCCCAGATCTCTGGAGCTTGCTCCATTGCCTTTGTGGATCAGAGAAGGTTTTCTTAAATCGGCCTGATTTTTTCCCCCCTTTATTTTATATTTTTCTTCTCCCAGAGGATGACATGATGTGAGGAGCGGTGGGGTGGGGTAAGTTGCATTGTATCTGGATGGGACAGGCTTGACGGACCAGGTAGTCTTTTCTTGTCCTTTTCGGTAGGTTCATTTGACGACTGGGTGTTACTTTCTATTTACACTTTCTGACAGCCAGCAACAGCTATTCCAGTCCAAGAGAACCAGGCCAGTAACATTACTAATCACTTGGTACCTCTCTGCAGAAGGATGACTTTGGCAGTAACCTCCTAGCTTGGCTTATACTATCGGTTTTGAGGGCAGTACCTGGACATATAGAACAGAACAATCATTACAGAGCTTTACATAGCATATACAGCACAGAAACAGGCCATTTGGCCCAACCAGTTATGCTCCACCCAAGCCTCCTTCCAGCCTTCCTCGTCTAACTCTCATCAGCATAACCCTCCAATCCCCTCTTCCTCATATGCTTATCGAGTTTCCTATTAAATGCATCTGTACTATTCACTTCAACCACCCCCTGTGGTAGCGAGTTCCACATTCTCACCACTCTCTGAGTAAAGAGGTTTCTTCTGAATTCCCTATTGGATTTCTTGGTGACTATCTTATATTGATGGTGTCTAGTTTTGCTCTTCCCCACAAGTGGAAACACTCTCTCTCTGTATCTACTCTGTGAAAAGCATGGATGAAGTAAATGCACAACTGAGGCAACAGGGCAAGCTATATTTAAGGAGGGAACAGAGCAGCATGTGTGGGGCCATATAACTGGGTGAGCAAAGAATTAAATGAGTCGGAGGGAGGTTAGAATGGTAAAGGAGAATGAGAGAAATAGGTAGCAACATAAGTGTACTGATGGAATCAGTAAAGGAACAGCCAAAATGTGGCTCTCTCCAAGTCCAGCAGCTCCATCACTGCATAAGAACATAAGAAATAGGAGCAGGAGTAGGCCATTTGGCCCCTCGAGCCTGCTCCACCATTCAATAAGACCATGGCTGATCTGATCATGGACTCAGTGCCACTTCCCTGCCTGCTCCCCATAACCCTTTACTCCCGTATCGTTCCTTATTCTGAATCTATGTTCCCTAGTTTTAGTTTCCCCTATGAGTGGAAATATACTCTCTGCATCCACCTTGTCAAGCCCCTTCATTATCTTATGTTTCAATAAGATCACCTCTCAATCTTCTGAACTCCAATGTGTATAGGCCCAACCTCCTCAACCTATCTTCATAAGTCAACCCCCTCATCTCCAGATTCAACCTAGTGAACCTTCTCTGAACAGCCTCCAATGCAAGTATATCCTTCCTTAAATACGGCGACCAAAACTGTACGCAGTACTCTAGTGAGGCCTCACCAATACCCTGTACAGTTGTAGCAGGACTTCTCTGCTTTTAGACTCTATCCCCCCTGCAATAAAAGCCAACATTCCATTTGCCTTCCTGATTACTTGCTGTACCTGCATACTAACTTTTTGTGTTTCATGCACAAGGACCCCCAGGTTCCTCTGTACTGAAGCACTTTGCAATTTTTCTCCATTTAAATTATAATTTGCTTTTCTATGTTTACTGCCAGAGTGGATAACCTCACACTTTCCCACATTATACTCCATCTGCCAAATTTTTGCCCACTCACTTAGCCTGTCTGTATCCCTTTGCAGATTTTTTGCGTCCTCCTCACAGTTTGCTTTCCCACCCATCTTTGTATCATCAGCAAACTTGGTTACATTACACTCGGTCCCTTCATCCAAGTCATTAATATAGATTGTAAATAGTTGAGGCCCCAGCACCGATCCCTGCAGCACCCCACTAGTCACTGTTTGCCAACTGGAAAATGACCTATTTTTCCCGACTCTCTGTTTTCTGTTAGTTAGCCAATCCACTATCCACGCTAATATATTACCCCCAACCCCATGAACTTTTATCTTGTGCAGTAACCTTTTATGTGCCACCTTATCGAATGCCTTCTGGAAATCCAAATACACCACATCCACTGGTTCCTCTTTATCCACCTTGCTCGTTACATCCTCAAAGAACTCAGTAAATTTGTCAAACGTGATTTCCCTTTCATAACACCATGCTGGCTCTGCTTGATTGAATTATGCTTTTCCAAATGTCTCGCTACTACTTCCTTAATAATGGACTCGAGCATTTTCCCAATGACAGATGTTAGGTTAACTGGTCTATAGTTTCCTGCTTTTTGTCTGCCTCCTTTTTTAAATAGGGGTATTACATTTGCAGTTTTCCAATCTGCTGGGATCGCCCCAGAATCCAGGGAATTTTGGTAGATTACAACCAATGCATCAAAGATCTCTGCAGCCACCTCTTTTAAGACCCAAGAATGTAAGCAAGTAATTGTCCGCCTTTAGTCCCATTATTTTACCTAGTATGACTTCATTAGTGATAGTGATTGTTCCTCCCTCCCTATAGCTCCTTGATTATCCACTATTGGGATGTTTTTAGTGTCTTCTACCGTGAAGACCGATACAAAATATTTGTTCAATGTCTCTGCCATTTCCCTGTTCTCCATTATTAATTCCCCAGTCTCATCCTCTAGGGGACCAATATTTACTTTAGCCACTCTTTTTCTTTTTATGTATCTGTAGAAAATCTTACTATCTGTTTTTATATTTCGTGCTAGTATACTCTCATAATCTATCTTCCCTCTCTTTGTCATTTTTTTAGTCATTCTTTGCTGGCTTTTAAAAGTTTCCAAATCCTCTAGCCTCCCACAAGTCTTGGTCACATTGTTTTCAATTTGATACCCTCCCTTATTTTCTTAGTTAGCCACGGATGGTTATCACTTCTCTAACAGTCTTTCCTTCTCATTGGGATATATTTACGTTGCGAGTTATGGAATATCTCCTTAAATGTCTGCTACGGCTCATCAACTGTCCCATACTTGAATCTATTTTTCCAGTCCACCTTAGGCAACTCTGCCCTCATACCTTTGTAGTCTCCTTTATTTAACCTTAGGACCCTGGTTTGAGAACCAACTTTCTCACCCTCCAACTGAATTTGAAATTCAACCATGTTATGGTCACTCATTCCTCAAGGATCCTTTACGAGATCATTTATTAATCCTGTCTCATTACACAGTACCAGATCTAAGACAGCCTGCTCCCTGGTTGGTTCTGCAATGTACTGTTCAAGGAAACTATCCCGGATACACTCTATGAACTCTTCCTCAAGACTACCCTGGCCAATTTGCTTTGTCCAATCAATATGAAGGTTAAAATCGCCCATGATTATTGCCATTCCTTTATTACAAGTGTTATATATGTGTAAACCTGTATATAACTTGTGTAGCCACCAGAGGGCTCATCCCCTGGAGTCCCAAGGGATCCCACAATCCCTTGGGAGCACTGGTACTTAAGGAGGCCTCACAGGCTGGAGAGGCACTCTGGAGACCTGCAATAAAAGACTACAGTCACACTTTACTTTGAGATCACAGTATCTAGTCAGACTCTTTATTCATACTTAACAACTAATGACGAGATACAGATTACAAACCCAACGATGCAGAGAACAGTGGGCATCCTGGAAATATTTTCAGAGGGAGATGATTGGGAAACCTTCGTGGAGCGACTCGATCCATACTTCGTGGGCAACGAGCTGGAAGGAGAAGCGAACGCTGCCAAACGAAGGGCGATTCTCCTAACTGTCTGCAGAGCAACAATGTATGGCCTCATTAAAAAAATCTAAGCTTGCTCCAGCGAAACCCACAGAAAAATTGTACGATGATTTGTGCACATTGGTCCGGGAGCATCTGAACCCAAAGGAGAGCATTCAGATGGCGAGGTACCAGTTCTATACCTACAAAAGGTCTGAAGGCCAGGAAGTGGCGAGTTATGTCACCGAGCCAAGATGCTTTGCAGGACATTGCAAATTTGAAGGACATTTGAAGCACATGCTCAGAGATTTTTTTGCACTTGGCATTGGCCATGAAGTGATACTTCGCAAACCTTTGACTGTAGACACCCCAACCTTGAGTAAAGCCATAGCGATAGCCCAGGCATTCATTGTCACCAGTGACAATACTAAGCAAATCTCTCAACACACAAGTGCTGCTACAAATACTGTGAACAAAATGATGTTGTTTTCAAATCGCAAAGTACATGGCAGGCCCCACATGCCTGCAGCTGCACATCCGCAGATGTCTCAGAGTCCACCATCAAGGGTGATGAATGCTTGTTGGTGCTGCAGGGGTGATCATCGTTTCCATTCATGCTGCTTCAAAGGGTACGTTTGCAAGGGCTGTGGAACAATGGGACACATTGAACGTATGTGCAGGCGAGCTGCAAACCCTGTTAATCCCGCAAATCACCATGTTGCAGAGGAGGACAGATCCACGGCGGATCACGACGAACCAGAGCCTCAGGCCGAGGAGGCAGAGATATATGGGGTGCACACATTTACCACAAAGTTTCCCCCGATAATGCTGAAGGTTGAATTAAATGGATTCCCGGTGTCAATGGAGCTGGACACGGGCACGAGCCAGTCCATTATGAGCAAAAAAACTTGCGATAAATTGTGGTGCAGCAAGGCCTCAAGGCCAGTCTTGACTCCCATTCACACGAAACTGAGAACTTGCACAAAGGAACTGATTCCCGTAATCAGCATTGCTACTGTAAAGGTCTCCTACGATGGAGCGGTGCACAAGCTACCACTCTGGGTGGTACTGGGCGATGGTCCTACGCTGTTCGGCAGGAGCTGGCTGGGAAAGATACGCTGGAACTGGGACGATGTCCGAGCGCTCTCGTCTGCTGACGACACTTCGTGTGCCCAGGTCTTAAACAAGTTCCCGTCGCTGTTCGAACCAGGCATCGGGAAGTTCCAAGGAGCAAAAGTGCAGATCCACCTAATTCTGGGGGTGCGACCCATCCATCACAAGGCGAGAGCAGTACTGTACATGATGAGAGAAAGTGTAGAGATCGAGCTAGACTGGCTGCAACGAGAGGGCATCATTTCACCGATCGAATTCGACGAGTGGGCCAGTCCGATTGTTCCAAACCTCAAGGGAGACGGCACCGTCTGAATCTGCGGTGATTACAAAGTAACTATCATTCGTTTCTCCCTGCAGGATCAATACCCATTACCAAAGGCTGACGACCTTATTGCTACGCTGGCGGGAGGAAAGACATTCACGAAGCTGGACTTGACCTCGGCCTACATCACGCAGGAGCTGGAGGAATCATCGAAAGGGCTCACCTGCATCAACACGCACAAAGGTCTCTTCATCTACAACAGATGCCCATTTGGAATTCGATCAGCTGCGGCGATATTCCAGGGAAACAAGGAAAGCTTACTGAAGTCGGTCCCGTGCACGGCGGCCTTTCAGGACGACATTTTGGTTACAGGTCGGGACACAGTCGAGCATCAGCAGAACCTGGAGGAGGTTCTTAGTCGACTCAACCGAGTGGGGCTCAGGTTAAAATGCTCGAAGTGCGCTTTCCTGGCGCCTGAAGTGGAGTTCCTGGGGAGAAGAATTGCGGCGGACGGCATCAGGCCCACCGATTCGAAGATTGAGGCAATCGAGAACGCACCGAGGCCACAGACCATGACGGAGCTGCGATCGTTTCTAGGACTCCTGAACTACGTTGGTAACTTCTTACCGGGTCTCAGCACAATGTTAGAACCACTGCATGCTCTACTGCGTAAAGGAGACGAATGGGTATGGGGTAAAACCCAAGAAAATGCCTTTGTAAAAGCTGGAAAATTGTTATGCTCAAACAAATTGCTTGTGTTGTATGATCCATGTAAGCGTTTGGTACTAGCATGTGATGTGTCATCGTATGGTGTCGGGTGTATATTGCAACAAGCTAATGAATCTGGGAACTTGCAACCGGTTGCTCATGCATCCAGAAGTCTGTCTAAGGCTGAGCGAGCCTACAGCATGATTGAAAAAGAAGCGTTAGCGTGTGTTTATGGGGTAAAGAAAATGCATCAATATCTGTTTGGGCTCAAATTTGAATTGGAAGCCGACCGTAAGCCACTGATATCCCTCTATTCTGAAAGTAAAGGGATAAATACGGATGCATCGGCCCGCATCCAGAGATGGGCGCTCAGGTTGTCCGCATACAACTACGCCATCCGCCACAGGCCAGGCACAGAAAACTGTGCCGATGCTCTCAGTAGGCTGCCATTGCCCACCGCGGGGGTGGAAATGGCACAGCCTGCAGATTTAGTCATGGTTATGGAATCATTCGAGAGTGAGCAATCACCCGTCACAGCCCGACAGATTAGAACCTGAATGAGCCAAGACCCCTTACTGTCCCCAGTAAAAAATTGCGTGCTTCACGGGAGCTTGTCCAGTGTCCCAGTGGAAATGCAGGAAGAGATAAAGCCGTACCACTGGCGCAAAGATGAAATGTCTATACAGGCAGACTGCCTTCTGTGGGGTAATCGGATAGTGGTCCCCAAGAAGGGCAGGGACACTTTCATCAGTGATCTGCACACTACTCACCCAGGCATTGTAATGCTGAAAGCGATAGCCAGATCCCACGTGTGGCGGCCCGGTATCGATGCGGACTTAGAGTCCGGTGTGCACAAATGTAATACATGCTCACAGTTAAGCAATGTACCCAGGGAGGCACCACTAAGTTTATGGTTTTGGCCCTCCAAACCGTGATCTAGGGTCCACGTTGACTATGCAGGCCCACTTTTGGGTAAAATGTTCCTTGTGGTTGTAGACGCGTACTCCAAATGGATTGAATGTGAGATAATGTCAGCAAGCATGTCCGCTGCCACCACTGAAAGCCTGCGGGTCATGTTTTCCATGCACGCTCTTCCTGATGAGCGACAACGGGCCATGTTTCACCAGTGCCGAGTTCAAAGAGTTCATGACCCGCAATGAGATCAAACATGTTATATTCTGCCCCATTCAAACCAGCATCCAATGGTCAGGCAGAGTTTGAAGAGGGTAACTGAAGGCTCACTGCATACTCGCCTATCCCGAGTCCTACTTAGCTACCACACGAGACCCCACTCGCTCACTGGGATTCCACCCTCTGAACTGGTCATGAAAAGGACACTTAAGACAAGGCTCTGGTTAGTCCACCCTGATGTACATGAACAGGTAGAGGGCAGGGGGCTTCAACAAAGTACATATCATGATAGCGCAAATGTGTTTCGCGAAATTGAAATCAATGATCCTGTATTTGTGTTGAACTATGGACCAGATCCCAAGTAGCTTCCCGGCACTGTTATGGCCAAAGAGGGGAGTAGGGTGTTTTGGGTCAAACTTTCAAATGGACTCAGCCACCGGAAAGACTTGGACCAAATCAAATTCAGATTCACGGACTATCCTGAGCAACCCACTTTGGACCCGACCTTCTTTGACCCCCCCCAACACACATACCAGTGGCAACCGACACAGCAATTGGCCACGAAACAGAACCCATCACCTGCAGCAGCCCAGCAGGACTCACCACACCAGGCAGCCCAGCAAGGCCAGCTGCACAGCAGCCTAGCAAGGGCCTAACAAACGATTCACCAAAACCAGCATTTGCACCGAGACGATCAACCAGGGAAAGGAAGGCCCCATATCGACTCACCTTGTAAATAGACACTATTGACTTTGGGGGGAGTGTTGTTATATATGTGTAAACCTGTATATACCTTGTGTAGCCACCAGAGGGCTCATCCCCTGGCGTCCCAAGGGATCCCACAATCCCTTGGGAGCACTGGTACTTAAGGAGACCTCACAGGCTGGAGAGGAACTCTGGAGACCGACAATAAAAGACTAAGGTCACATTTTACTTTGAGCTCACAGTATCTAGTCAGACTCTTTATTCATACTTAACAACAAGCCTCCATTATTTCTTGATTTATACTCTGTCCAACAGTGTAGCTACTGATTGGGAGCCTATAGACTATGCCCATCAGCAACTTTTTCCCCTTATTGTTCCTTATCTCCACCCAAACTGATTCAACATCTTGATCTTCTGAGCCAATATCGTTTCTCATTAACGCACTGATCTCATCTTTTATTAACAGAGCTATCCCACCCCCTTTTCCTTTCTGTCCATCCTTCCAAATTGTCAAATACCCCTGAATATTTAGTTCCCAGTCCTGGTCACCTTTCAACTACGTCTCTGTAATGGCTATCAGAGCATACCCATTTGTATCTGTTTGTGCCGTCAACTCATCTATTTTGTTATGAATGCTACGTGCATTTAGATAGAGCTTTTAAATGTTTTCTTACCATTTTTTCCTGCTTTGACCCCACTTTTTGATTCACCTTTATTTTTATACACTCTGTCCCTTCTTGGCACGCTCTGGTTATCATTTCCCCCAGTGCTACCCTGATCTATTGTCTTCTCCTAATTCTTTGCCTTTTTAAATTTTGCTCAGCTGAATCCTCCCCCCCCCCCCCCCACTAATTAGTTTAAAGCCCTCTCCACAGCCCTAGTTATTCGATTCGCCAGGACCCTAGTCCCAGAACGGTCTAAGTGTGGAGCCTGTCCCAACGGAACAGCTCCCCCTTACCCCTGTACTGGTGCCAGTGTCCCACAAACCAAAACCCATTTCTCCCACACCAGTCTTTGAGCCACGTGTTTGACTCTCTGATCTTATTTACCCTGTGCAGAGATTATTACTTTTGTGGTTCTGCTTTTTAATTTAGTCCTTAGCTGCTCATACTCCCTTCAGCAGTACCTCTTTCTTTGTCCTATCTATGTCGTTGGTACCCACGTGGACCACGACAACTGGATCTTCCCCCTCCCACTCCAAGTTCCTCTCCAGCCCCGAGGAGATGTCCTTAACCCTGGCACCGGGCCGGCAATACAGTCTTTGGGACTCACGCTCTCGGCTGCAGGGAACAGTATCTATCCCCTAATGATACTGTCCCCTACCACTACAACATTTATTTTTGCTCCCCCCACTTGAATGGCCCCCTGTACCATGGTGCTGCGGTCAGTTTGCTCATCCTCCCTGCAGTCCCTGCTCTCGTCCACACAGGGAGTAAGAACCTCGAACCTGTTGGACAAGAGCAAGGGCTGAGACTCCTCCACCACTATCTCCTGGATCCCCATACTTGCCTCGCTTGTAGTCACACTGTCCTGTCCCTGACCATGGACCAAATTTGAATGAATTAATCTAAGGGGTGTGACTGCCTCCTGAAACACAGCGTCCAGGTAGCTCTCCCCCTCCCTGATGTGTCGTAGTGTCTGCAGCTCGGACTCCAGCTCATCAACATGGAGCCGAAGTTCCTCGAGCTCGACACTTGTTGCAGATGTGGCTGTGATGGACCTCAATGGGGTCCCACCAGCTCCCACATGCAACAGCAGAAACACATCGCCTGTCCTGCCATCTTTAATGTATTTCATTAATTAGATTTTGTTTTTAGTTATTAATCCAGCCCCTAATGTAAGGCCCTTAATTTAAAGGAAGAAAAGAGAGAAAAACTCACCAACCAATCACTTCCCTCACTTCCTGTGACGTCGAATGTAGTCGCCCTGTTCCCCTTTGTCACCCTCTCTTACCTGCCCGCGCTGCTCCCTGGTGCTGCTGCTTTTAAATGCTCGCCTGCCGGTGTGGTGCTCCCTCACAGGTCCGGGTGCTCTGTCTTTACTAACTGGCGGTTCTGCTGGTTCATGGTTACTTGATTAGGTGGCAGAAAAGGGAGAGAGAACACACAAATCTTCCACAAGGGGTGACTGCTGGTCTCGGACTCATTACAGAGAATTGTTTTGTAAATAAGGAAATGCATACTGTTCATTTTCTAAAAAGAACATAAACATTTTTTTTTTTTTTAATATTTGCTTTTTTCCAGGGCGATGATAACACCTATTTTATCACTATATTTTCGATTATATATGAAACCAAAACTCATTTGAAAACACTTGAGTAAATTCACTGACCTTGTGCTCCAACGGGGGAGGAGTGGTATGGGTCTGAGAATTGAATGCTGTAACCTGCGCTTCCCACTGTGGGCCCTGGGATCTGTCAACTTACCCTTGGTTTATTTTTCTGAAGTACTAGAGGTCTCGAGTGCCCTCCAGGCCTCAGCTGGTGCCACTCCCCATCCACCTCACAGTTGATAAGCTCCCCGCTGGAGTGGAACTAAACTACAGAACCAGTGGGAAGCTGTTCAACCTTCGCCGTCTCCAGGCCAGGTCCAAGACCACTCCAACCTCTGTCGTCGAGCTACAGTACGCGGATGACGCCTGTGTCTGTGCACACACAGAGGCTGAACTACAGGTCATAGTCAACGTATTTACTGAGGAGTATGAAAGCATGGGCCTTACGCTAAACATTAGTAAGACAAAGGTCCTCCACTAGCCTGTCCTCGCCGCACAGCACTGCCCCTCAAACATCAAGATCCACGGCGTGGCCCTGGACAACGTGGACCACTTCCCCTATCTCGGGAGCCTCCTATCAACAAGAGCAGGCATTGATGATGAGATCCAACACCGCCTCCAGTGCACCAATGCAGCCTTCGGCCGCCTGAGGAAGAGTGTTTGAAGATCAGTCCTTCAAAACTGTCACCAAGCTCATGGTCTACATGGCCGTAGTAATACCCGCCCTCCTGTATGGCTCAGAGACATGGTCCATGTACAGTAGACACCCCAAGTCGCTGGAGAAATACCACCAGCGATGTCTCCGCAAGATCCTGCAAATCCTGGGAGGACAGACACACCAACATTAGCGTCCTCGACCAGGCCAACATCCCCAGCATTGAAGCACTGATCACACTTGATCAGCTCCACTGGGCAGGCCACATAGTTCGCATGCCAGACACGAGAATCCCAAAGCAAGTGCTCTACTCGGAACTCGTCCACGGCAAACGAGCCAACGGCAGGCAGAAGAAACGTTACAAGGACACCCTCAAAGCCTCCCTGACATCCCCACTGACACCTGGGAGTCCCTGGCCAAAGACCGCCCTAAGTGGAAGAAGTGCATCCGGGAGGGCGCTGAGCTCCTCGAGTCTCATCGCCGAGAGCATGCAGAAATCAAGCGTAGGCAGCGGAAGGAACGTGCAGCAAACCAGGCTCCCTGCCCACCCTTTCCCTCAACAACTATCTGTCCCACCTGTGACAGAAACTGTGGTTCTTGTATTGGACTGTACAGCCACCTAAGAACTCATGCTAAGAGTGGAAGCAAGTTTTCCTCGATCCTGAGGGACTGCCTACGATGATGATTTGCTTCTCTTCCAGGCTCGGGTGGACGTTTAGTGTTTAAGATTGGTGTGTGCATGGCAGTCCCTTCCTTCCCTACTGCCAGTTGTGGCTCAGTGGGTAGCAATCTTGCATCTGAGTCTGAAAGTTGTGAGTTCAAGTCCCGCTCCATGCACATAATCCAGACTGACACACCAGTGCAGTACTGAGGGAATGCTGTACTGTCAGAGGTGCTGTCTTGCAGATGAGACGTTAAACCGATGCCCAGTCTTCCCTCTCAAATGGGCACAAAAGATCCCATGGCACTTTTCGAAAAAGAGCAGGAGTGTTGTCCTGGCCAATATTTATCCCTCAACCAACATAGAATCATATCACTGAAACAGATTACCTGGTCATTATCACATTGCTGTTTGTGGGAGCTTGCTGTGTGCAAATTGCCTGCCGCGTTTGCTACATTGCAACAGTGACTACACGCCAACAGTACTTCATTGGCTGCAAAGCACTCTGGGACATCCTGAGGTCGTGAAAGGTGCTACAAAATGCAAGTTTCTTCCTATTGAATGTAGTGATGTAATATTATCTTTCAATTACTTCATGGATAAAAGAAAGTTATTTTATTTTTAGGACTAAAAGATAGCAATTAAAATTAATTAATTGCAATAATTTTGCAGACCTCCTTCACAAATGGTGACTTTGATAATGTACATTGCATAATAAACCGGTTTTAGGCACATGTAAGTGAGCTTCTTATCCTGAACATTGTTTTATCACAGTAAATATTAGTTGTTATTTGCACACTGACACTTCAAAATCATTTTGTATGTAGCTGATGATGTCAATTGTGCCATGTAATTGTGTTAATGCAGTTTAATTCATAGAAACATAGAAACATAGAAAATTGGTGCAGGAGTAGGCCATTCGGCCCTTCTAGCCTGCACCGCCATTCAATGAGTTCATGGCTGAACATGCAACTTTAGTACCCCATTCCTGCTTTCTCGCCATACCCCTTGATCCCCCTAGTAGTAAGGACTTCATCTAACTCCTTTTTGAATATATTTAGTGAATTAGCCTCAACAACTTTCTGTGGTAGAGAATTCCACAGGTTCACCACTCTCTGGGTGAAGAAGTTTCTCCTCATCTCAGTCCTAAATGGCTTACCCCTTATCCTTAGACTGTGACCCCTGGTTCTGGACTTCCCCTACATTGGGAACATTCTTCCTGCATCTAACCTGTCTAAACCCATCAGAATTTTAAATCTTCCTATACCAATTCACCTCTCAAATTGTAATGTTCAACATCAGGTACTGAGGCCCTAAAAATGAGATTCGGATAGTCAAAATCAGGAACAGTTTATTTGGAATGCATAATGTCATGATTATTTTAAATAAAGGAAATCTTCAATTTTATGGTTCCAATGGGTTTAATACATTTTTATATGTAGGGGAATCAAGGGATATGGAGATCGGGTGGGAAAGTGGAGTTGAGATCGAATATCAGCCGTGATCTTATTGAATGGCGGAGCAGGCTTGAGGGGCCATACAATGTACTCCTGCTCCTAATCCTTGTGTTTTTATGTTCTTATGTATATGGATTCCACAGATAGAAATCAATCGTCTGACATGTGCTTAATGTTTTTTTTTTAAACTCTTCTCAATCAGAAACATCAAAATACAATATTTTCCCCCCAATTCCACAAACTCCCAAAAAACCTTAAGACTTTAAGGGCTGGATTTTTGGTTTTCGGCAAAAATGGTAGTTTTACGCCAAAATTACCGCTTTCGCTGCGCTGCCATTTTTAGGCCTAACTTTTGGCCCTTGCGTATTGGCAAAGTCGACATTGCACGAGGATTCACGGCGCAAACCGCGTGTTTCGGCAACTTTAGTCTGGGGCCAGTAGCACTGAGAGGCGCATTGGGACATTCACAAAATATTCACAAAACCGTTACCTACTAAATCACTGAAAAAGAATTTAAAAATAAAAACTTTAACTTACCTTTTTTTGCAGGTCTTCATACTTACCGCTGCTGGCAGGGCTGCACTGACAGGTTTGACCCTGTCGGTGTTCTGGGCACAGAGTACAGGTCTGGAGAGAGCCGAAAGTACGACGGTAACGCAATCCCGGTGGTACGTGGAAGCGCTGTCGCAAAAAGGTGCCTGAAGATCCCGCCGACCGGGTTTTCGACATGAAGGGTCACAAAGTCGGCGAAAATCCAGTCCTTAATAATTTAATGCCTGGGTTATATTTCAAAATTTAGAATTGCCACCCCAAAGTTAGGACAGTGCAAAAGCATCGGAGTTAATCTGTAAAATCAGGGCTTAGAGGGCTGTTGAGTGACTAATCACTCACCAGGGTATATTGTAAAGTAACACCGATCAGAACATTTATGCCAACATGTTTCAACTGGGAGAAGCAGCAATAAGCAAAATGAATCTAGACATAACTCACCACGTCCTGGCCCTCAGAGCGTTGGTGCGTGTAGAAGCAATACCTGGCCATTAAGACCCTCTCCTTCGGCTTGAGGTGGTTCCAAACCAGCGTACACACGGTGAGGAGAATCGCTCTGCGCTTGATCGCTGTATCGTCCCCATCCAGCTCGTTGGCCACGAAGTACTGGTCGAGACACTCAACGAAGGCTTCCCAATCATCACCCTCTACAAATCTCTCTAAAATACCAACGGCAGCCATGACCGCGTGAAAGTTCGTAATGTTACTCGTCGCCAATTGTTAAGTATGGAAGAACTCCACAAGACTGAGTACTGTGGGCTAAAATTGATGTGACCTTAATCTCTTTAATACACCTCCAGAGTGCCTAAGCAGCATGGCAGACAACCTTTTATACTCCCTTGCACGAGGTGTGCAGGTGACCCTTGGGCCTCCAACAGTTGCGCCCTCTGTTGGCAAATCTTACACAGTTACAATATTTACATACATAACAGCGCACAACCCTGTTTGCCCGGACACCGTAACTGAAGATGTTGTAGCAGTTACCTAGCCTGCCGTCCCTGTGTAGAGGATAGCCGAGCTGCTGACAAATTATCTCCCTCAATGAGGGCCACATTTACTCTCAGCCATCAGATATACAACATGGCCCACCCGTGGGAGCAGACATGACAGCAGCGCCCGTTTCCTCGTGGGTGAGACCAGTCTTCAGGCATGTTCACATGGCGATCGCACATGGCCGAGTAGTTGTCTCAACTGTTTCACTTAGTTATTTTTCCTCGCTAGCCTATATAGACCTTCCCCGGTGTCCTGCAGCCCCCAACCCCTGATAGTTTTGCTGCACCTGCATTAGAATGGTCATGCCCTGGCCCACCTGGCATTCTCAGACCTGGTGTTGTAGTTTGGTCAGTTGCTTTGGCAACTTTGTGCATGTTCAGCTTCCCTCAACATCAGCATTAAAAAAATCTGGAACTAAAAAACTGGTATCGGTAAAAGTAACCACGAAGCTGTCGTTAAAAAAAAACAATTGGTTCACTAACGTCCATTAGGGAAGTAAACCTGCTGTTTTTACTTGATTCCAGTTCCACACCAATGTGGTTGACTCTTAATTGCCCTCTGAAGTAGCCGAGCAAGCCCCTCAGTTGTATTAGCTATCAGAAGGGCAAGAAGGCAGCCCACTATCACCGCCTCAGGGCAACTAGAGATGGGCAATAAATGCCATCCTTGCCAGCAACACCCACATCCTGAGAATGAATAAAATATATATATATATATATATATATATATATATATATAAATATATAGGGCCCAACTTTGCCCAACCCCTTTTTTCGGCACACTTACCTTAAGTGTGCCGACTTTTTGCGCTGGAAACCGCGCCGGAAAAAAGGGGCCCCATCCTGGCCGCTCTTCCGAGTCCCCGGAGTCCTGGCGTGGCGTGCATTCTGAAGCGGGGAGCGGAGCAACAGGCCAGCGCCGAAAACAGTACCGGCACCTGCGCGCATGCGCAGTGAAGTCTGCGCGTATGCTCCTGCCCTCCCAGCGTGTCCTGCGGGCTGTGAGCAGGACCCGATGCTCGCAGCCCCTAACCCCGGCCGAATGGACGCCCCGATCTCGTCGCACCCTATCCCCGGCCGAGTGACCCCCTGCAACGACCAGCTGGCC
Source organism: Pristiophorus japonicus (assembly GCF_044704955.1). Taxonomy (NCBI): domain Eukaryota; kingdom Metazoa; phylum Chordata; class Chondrichthyes; family Pristiophoridae; genus Pristiophorus; species Pristiophorus japonicus. The sequence continues at coordinate 315,476,553 of NC_091979.1, forward strand.
CCGCTTTGTTCCCGGGCGAGGTAGGACTTCGGTTTTATTTTGTATTTATCGGTTGTGCTTGAGAGTTTTGATTGGCGGGGGGGGGGAGGGAAGGAGGAGAGTTTTCGGGGGGGTGGGGGGGCAAGAGAAAGAGTGTATTGGGGGGAGGAGGAGAGTTTTGGGGCGGGGTGGGAAGAGAGAAAGAGTGTTGGGGGGGGGGGGGAAAGAGAAAGATTGTCTGGGGTTGGGGGGGGGGGGGGGGGGGAGAAAGAGTGTTTTGTATACCAGCATATATATCTCTCTCTCTCTCTCTCTCTCTCTCTCTCTGGCTACCGTACCCCCCCCCGCCCCCGTGACATCGCGGCCAGCAGCTTGCATTTCTCCGATCGCTCTGCATAGCGCCCCCCGGTGACATCGTGGTAGGATTTACTTCATTTTTATTAGTATTTTAATTGTTTGAGCTTTTCCTTAATGTTTGGTGCTTGGTTGTTGAGGTCCTCTCCTGTCCCTGCCCTAATGTCTGCCGAATGTGTGCTGCTTTTTCTCAACTGCCCACAAGGTTTTTCAGAGCTGACCACATACGCTGACCTAAGTGGATTTGGAGTAAGTTTTTGCTGGCTAAAGTGGCATAAATGGCCAAAACTGGTGTAAGTGTCTGACCTAAAAAAAAATCGTACCTAACTGACTTACTCTGGAGCAAATTTTGGGGGGGAAATGGCATTTTTTAAACTTACGCCAGAAAAAACAACTCCAAAATAATTGATGCAAGTCTGATAAAAGGCTGAGGGGTCTTTAAAATTATGAAAGTGGATAGAGAGAATGTTTCCACTTGTGGGGAAGAACATAACTAGAAGCCATCAATATAAGATAGTCACCTAGAAATTGAATAGGGTATTCAGAAGAAACTTCTTTACCCAAAGAGTTGTGAGAATGTGGAACTCGCTACGAATAGTATCGATGCATTTAAGGGGAGGCTAGACAAGCATATGAGGGAGAAGGAATTAGAAGGTTATGCTGAGGAAAGACGGTAGGAGGCTCGAGTGATGCATAAACTCCAGCATGGTCTGGTTGGGCTAAATGGCCTGTTTCTTTGTCGTATATACTATGTAAAATTTCTCCGATGCTTTGAGGTGCCTGCTGCACATAGTCCATGTCTCTGAGGCATATAGGAAGGCGGGTATCACTACTGCTCTGTAGACCATGAGCTTGGTGCCGTGTTTGAGGTCCTGGTCTTCAAACACTCTCTTCCTCATGCGACCGAAGGCTGCACTGGCACATTGAAGGCAATGTTGGAATTCGTCATTGACATCTGTCCTTGTTGACAGAAGGCTCCGAATGTATGGAAAATGGTCCACATTGTCCAAGGCCTCGTTGTGGATTTTGATAATCAGGGCACAGTGCTGTGTGGCGGGGGTAGGTTGGTAGAGGATCTTTGTCTTACGGATGTTTAGTGTAAGGCTCCATACTCTCATACACTTCGGTGAATGTGTTGACGATGACTTGGAGTTCGGCTTCAGAGTGTTAGCAGACGCAGGTATCGACTGCGTACTGTAATTCAATGACAGAGGATAGGACAACCTTAGATCTGGCTTGGAAGTGGCGGAAGTTGAACTGTTTCCCGTTTGTTCTGTAATTTAGCTCCACTCCAGCGGGGAGCTTACTGAGGGTGAGATGGAGCATTGCAGCAAGGAAGATTGAGAAGGGCATGGGTGCAATGACACAGCCTTGCTTGACCCCGGTCCGAACGTGAATTGGGTCTGTGAAGGATCCGTTGGTTAGGATCACGTCCTGCATGTTGTCGAGAAACAGAGGAGGATGGCGACAAACTTTTGGGGGCAGCCGAATTTGAAGAGGATGTCCATAATCCCTCATGGTTGACAGTGTCGAAGGCCTTTGTGAGGTCGAAGGCGGCCATGTACAGAAGTTGGTGCTGTTCCCTGCATTTGCTGCGCGGTGAAGATCATGTCCATTGTGCCCCTTAGTGGGCGGAATCCGCATTGCGACTCTGGGAGGAGCTGCTCAGCCACAGGGAGAAGGTGATTGAGGAGGATTCTTGCGAAGTCTTTCCCTGTGGTGGATAGCAGGGAAATTCCTCTGTAGTTACCGCAATCAGACTGGTCGCCTTTCTTAAAGACGGTCATGATTACCGTGGCTCTGAGATCCCCTGGCATGCTCTCCTCCTTCCAGATGAGATTGTGTATTCGTGCCAAAAGTGCTTCCCCTCCATGTTTTAGTGCTTCGGCGGGGATTCCATCTGCTCCTGAGACCTTGTTGTTTTTCAGTTGTCGGGTGGCCTTTTCTATCTCATGCCGGGCTGGAGTTGTACAGCAGGTACCTCAACGCACTGGAGAAGTACCACCGATGCTGCCTCCACAAGGTCCTGCAAATCCACTGGCAGGACAGGCGCACGAATGTCAGCGTTCTCGTTCAGGCCAACATCACCAGCATCGAAGCACTGACCACACTCGATCAACTCTGTTGGGCAGGCAACGTCGTCCGCATGCTCAATACGAGACTTCCAAAACATGCATTCGACTCAGAGCTCCGACACGGCAAGCGACCCCCAGGTGGGCAGAGGAAATGCTTCAAGGACACCCTCAAAGCCCCCTTGAAAAAGTGCAACATCCCCACCGGCAACTGGGAATCCCTGGCTCAAGACCGCACAAAGTGGAGTGAAAAACATCCGGGAGGGTGCCGAACACCTCGAGTCTCTACGCCGAGAGCAAGCTGAAGCCAAGCGTAAACAGCGGAAGGAGCGCACGGCAACCCAGGCACCCCACCCACCCGTTCCCTCAGCAACCGTCTGCCCCGCCTGTGACAGAGACTGTAGGTCCCGCAATGAGTCACATGAGAACTCATTTTTAATGTGGAAGTAAGTCATCCTTGACTCCAAGGGACTGCTTAAGAAGAGACTATACAATGACATTTTTAGCTTTGTCAGAAATCTTCTGTGACCATGCTGCTTTGACTGCAGAGGGCACAAAATCTGCTAAATCTTGTATTTCTTAATATAGTATGAAAGTTGCTGACACTAAACTCTCAGACCTATTGGAACTACAATTTACAGCACAGAAACAGGCCATTTGTCCAGCTGGTCCATGCCGGTGTTTATGCTCCACACCACCTACTCCCACCCCTCTTCATTTAACTTTATGGGCAAAACCTTCTATTCCATTTCCCTCAAATGCTTATCTAGCTTCCCCTTAAACGCATCTAAGCTATTCACCTCAACTACTCCCTTGTGGTAGCTAGTTCCACATTCTAACCACTCTCTGGGTAAAGAAGTTTATCCTGAATTTGATAATTGATAAGATAAGGCAGAGGCCAAAAATCTTGTGTTAGAAACTCAAACAGACACGTCACTACAGACAGGTCATTAAGGCCACAATGATAAGACATACTCCTGGACCAGCTACATGGAACCAAGCTGAGATAAGGCGGAGAAACAAGGGTTTGTCTGAGATTACCCGTGATAAGCTTAAGCAAGAGTGAGTAATAGATTAGCTTGCAATGTGTGACGCTTATTCCTATGATTGGGAAACTGTAAGAAAGGGATTGGGACTAAATGTTACAGGAGAGAATCTGAATAGTAACATGGAGTTCCAATTCCTCAACAATAACATCTCTCACTTTGATGACCAGAGAAAACAGAAAGAGTGATGTGGGAGCCCAGCCAGAACACTTGGCCCTAGACTGCTCTGCTGCAGAATACTGCCACATGGTCCTGCAACCTCCACACACAGATCATGGATGTGCAGCTAAACACCGCCATGAGGACACGCAAAGTCCATTCCAACCGAGTGGCTCCCGGTGTCCCGCATCGCCCCGCCTGTCATTCACCGCGATGCCACCGTGCTCCGTGAGGTGGAAAGAAATCAGGAGCAACTTTGACCTTTCCATTCATAAGACTTGAAAAAGCCACCACGAAAATGCTTATAATCGTGCTGGCCATTCTGGGAAACCGCAGCCAATGTACACGCAGCTGGTATCGACCCACTGTCCAGATGGACGGAATCATCCAACGCACGCAACATAAAGAACCAACGCCTCATCACTGACCCAACAGCAGAGGTCCTCAATGACAGTGGACAGCGCTCAACCCAATCCGCACAGAACATGGACGATACGACCACCTGCTCCACAAGTGAAAGATGAGGGACGACCCAAAGGGCGACTGTGACCATGAGTCCCAGACCAGGGAACACATCACATCACCCTGCACACTAAGATTTGTTGCAGGAGGCACCTCATTTCTCCCGCGGCACCTCGGGAGGCCATCGAATGGATAGCCAAACTAAACATCCCATAATAAGCTTTTCCCGTCATACTAAACAATTGCTTAAAAAATAACAGTTGTGGCACAGTGAGTTAGAGTGCTAATTTAGCATCCTCACAGGAGAAAGTTGCAGCTTAGCACCTGGAATCCTCCACATGCTATGTTTCCAATCTCAGCCATGCTACTGTGGAGACACCAAGGAACGACCAGGCCTCCTTGTGCACCTATTGAACAGCCAGTTTCAAAAGAACATTTAATGGAAGCCCGCAACTGTGGTTTAAGCTGGAATGTCAGGGGGAACTACCAATAGTTTCCACGGAGGGAATAAACATTAGATACTTAAGTAAACATAGGCTGTTATTATAGCGTGTGCATCTTATACGTTATAAGGTGCACCCACACAGACAGCCCTGTCTAAAGTATAAGGTGCACAGAGCCCTTGGAACAGTACAAGTTGCACACACATAGTTCCATGTACAGAATAAGGTGCACACACACACAGCCGTGTGTTCAGTATAAGGTGCACACACACACATAGCCCTGCGCAAGATACACACACAGCCCTGTGTTCAGTATAAGGTGCACACACACACACAGCCCTGTGCAGTGTAAGACGCGCACACACACACACAGCCCTGTGCAGTGTAAGATGCTCACACACGCAGCCCTGTGCACAGTGTAAGACCCGCACACAGAGCCCTGTGCAGTGTAAGATGCTCTCACACAGCCCGGTGCACACTGTAAGATACATACACAGAGAGCCCGGTGCACAGTGTAAGATGCTCGCTCACACACAGCCCGGTGCACACTTTAAGATGCTCACACACACACAGAGCCCGGTGCACAGTGTAAGATGCTCGCTCACACACAGCCCGGTGCACACTGTAAGATACATACACAGAGAGCCCGGTGCACACTGTAAGATACATACACAGAGAGCCCGGTGCACACTTTAAGATGCTCACACACACACAGAGCCCGGTGCACAGTGTAAGATACATACACAGAGAGCCCGGTGCACACTTTAAGATGCTCACACACACACAGCCCGGTGCACAGTGTAAGATATATACACAGAGAGCCCGGTGCACACTTTAAGATGCTCACACACACACAGCCCGGTGCACAGTGTGAGACCCGCGCCCACACACACACAGTCCAGTGCACAGTGTAAGATACACACACACAGCCCAGTGCACAGTGTAAGATACACACACACACACACAGCCCAGTGCACACTGTAAGATGCTCACACACACACACAGCCCAGTGCACAGTGTAAGATACACACACACACCCCGGTGCACACTGTAAGATGCTCACTCACACACACACACACACACACACAGCCCAAGTGCACAGTGTAAGATACACACACACAGCCCGGTGCACAGTGTAAGATACACACACACAGCCCGGTGCACAGTGTAAGATACACACAGCCCGGTGCACAGTGTAAGATACACACACACAGCCCGGTGCACAGTGTAAGATACACACAGCCCGGTGCACAGTGTAAGATGCTCGCTCACACACAGCCCGGTGCACACTTTAAGATGCTCACACACACACAGAGCCCGGTGCACAGTGTAAGATGCTCGCTCACACACAGCCCGGTGCACACTGTAAGATACATACACAGAGAGCCCGGTGCACACTGTAAGATACATACACAGAGAGCCCGGTGCACACTTTAAGATGCTCACACACACACAGAGCCCGGTGCACAGTGTAAGATACATACACAGAGAGCCCGGTGCACACTTTAAGATGCTCACACACACACAGCCCGGTGCACAGTGTAAGATATATACAGAGAGAGCCCGGTGCACACTTTAAGATGCTCACACACACACACAGCCCAGTGCACAGTGTAAGATACACACACACACCCCGGTGCACACTGTAAGATGCTCACTCACACACACACACAGCCCAAGTGCACAGTGTAAGATACACACACACAGCCCGGTGCACAGTGTAAGATACACACACACAGCCCGGTGCACACTGTAAGATGCTCACACACACACACACCCCGGTGCACACTGTAAGATGCTCACTCACACACTGCACAGTGTAAGATACACACACACAGCCCGGTGCACAGTGTAAGATACACACACACAGCCCGGTGCACAGTGTAAGATACACACAGCCCGGTGCACACTGTAAGATACACACACGCAGCCACACACTGACCACGAGCTGTGACGCGCAACAGAGAGGAAGCCGGAGGTCCGTCGCTGATTGGCCGCGCCGGGGGCGTGACGCGGGATCGAGCGTGGGCGCGAGTGTAACAATGGCGGGAGCGGCGGGGCGCGCGCACTCGGCGGGGCCCGCGCGCCTGGTCCCGCCCTTTCCGCGCGGGAGCGTGTGTGAGTGTGAGTGTGAGTGCGAGCGAGCAACCGTTGGTCACAGTGGACAGCGCTCAACCCGCCGGTAAGTCTAAGCGTTGGGGGCCGCGGCCCTGCTCGGTGGGGAATGTGACTTCACAAAAAGGCGGCCGCTGGGCTTGGGGCGGTGTCCCTGAGGGAATGGACCGGGCCGGGCCGGGACCCGCCATTGATCGCCGGCCGCACCCCCCCCCCCCCCCCCCCCGGCGGGGCCACACTGAAGCATTGGCCCTCAAACATCGCCTTCTCCTCAGGTTGTGGCTTCAAGTCCCACTGCACACACACACTCCCGCACCCAGACCTCGGCTCACACTCCCACTGCGGTGCTGCGGGAGCGCCGCACTGTCGCAGGTGCCGCCTGTCGGATGAGACCTTAAACCGCCCCTCTCTCATGTGGATTAAAAGATCCCACTGGGGCACACAAATGATCAGCCATGATCATATTGCCTGGTCTGCTCCTGCACCTATTTCCTATGTTTCTATTGGAAGAAGAGCAGGGGGAGGGTCACCCTGGTGTTCTGGCCAATATTTACCCCTCCGTCAACAATCAGAAAAACAGGTTATCTGGTCATTATGCCATTGCTGTTTGTGGGACCTGATGTGCAAATTGGTTGCTGGGTTTCCTACATTATCGTCAATCATAGGCAGTCCTTCGAATCGAGGATGACTTGCTTCCACGTCGTAAAGTTCACCGGTGTTTCAATGAAGGACCGAATATTCCAGATCCCGAACTACATCCTGAAGGGTGGAAGATGCGTGTGTGTGTGGATTTTTTTTTTTTAAACGTGGGGTGGTCGTTGCACACCAGCCACCACACGGGCTTGACAGAGCGAGGTCTTGGTCCAGGCGCGAGGATTCTCCAAGACGAACTGGAGACCAGCTCTGCTGCACGGACCGAGTGCGCGCACGTGTCGCAGTGTGGGCTGAGGCCCGTGCTGTCCCCCTGGCTCCGAACTCGCGCCTCGCCTGGGCCCCGATCGCATCCCGCCACAGTCTCTCGCCGCTCCTGCTGCATCTGCCCACGCTCCACTCATCGGCTTTATGCAGCATGCAGCAGGCAGCAGTGAACTGACCGACAATCTCGGGAGTATTGCAAGTAGCCTCGGGAATGGTCCAGGAATCGGAAACCTTGTTTCAAGATGCCAATAGTCCTCTATTAGGCTGTGCGTCGCAATGTGCGACATGTTGTATCTGGCCAATATTTACCCCTCAGTCAACAATCAGAAAAACAGGTTATCTGGTTATTATGTCATTGCTGTTTGTGGGATCTTGTGTGCAAATTGGTTACTCTGTTTCCTACATTACAACAGTGACTACACTTCCAAAGCTGGTGGTCGTGAAGCACGCTATATAAATGCAAGTCTTTTTGAACCATACAGTACCATTGAGCTGTGAGCCAAACTGAACCCACGCCGCCATTGAGCCTGAACTGCGCTCTCATTGAACCATACCCAAACAACACTGCCATTGCACTATGAGCCAGAGCCACCCGGCAGAGCCATTAAGGTACAGCAGTTATCATGGATGACTTTAATCTACACATGGATTAGGCTGACCAAACTGGTAGCAATGCGGTGGAGGAGGATTTCCTGGAGTGTATTAGGGATGGTTTTCTCGACCAATATGTCGAGGAACCAACCAGGGAGCTGGCCATCCTCGACTGGGTGATGTGTAATGGGAAAGGACTAATTAGCAATCTTGTTGTGCGAGACCCCTTGGGGAAGAGTGACCATAACATGGTGGAATTCTTTATCAGGATGGAGAGTGACACAGTTAATTCAGAAACTAGGGTCCTGAACTAAAGGAAAAGTAACTTCGATGGTTTGAGGCGTGAATTGGCTAGAGTAGACTGGCAAATTATACTTAAAGGGTTGACGGTGGATAGGCAATGGCAAACATTTAAAGAACACATGGATGAACTTCAGTAATTATACATCCCTGTCTGGAGTAAAAATAAAACGGGGAAGGTGGCTCAATTGTGGCTAGCAAGGGAAATTAAGGATAGTGTTAAATCCAAGGAAGAGGCATATAAATTGGCCAGAAAAAGCAGCAAACCTGAGAACTGGGAGAAATTTAGAATTCAGCAGAGGAGGACAAAGGGTTAATTAAGAGGGGGAAAACAGTACGAGAAGAAGCTTGCTGGGAACATAAAAACTGACTGCAAAAGCTATATATATGTGAAGAGAAAAAGATTAGTGAAGACAAACGTAGGTCCCTTGCAGTCGGATTCAGGTGAATTTATAATGGGGAACAAAGAAATGGCAGACCAATTGAACAAATACTTTGGTTCTGTCTTCACGAAGGAAGACACAAATAACCTTCCGGAAGTATTAGGGAACCGAGGGCCTAGTGAGAAGGAGGAACTGAAGGATATCCTTATTAGGCGGGAAATTGTGTGAGGGAAATTGATGGGATTGAAGGCCGATAAATCCCCGGGGCCTGATAGTCTGCATCCCAGAGTACTTAAGGAAGTGGCCCTAGAAATAGTGGATGCATTGGTGATCATTTTGTAACAGTCTATGGATCTTGATCAGGACTGGAGGGCAGCTAATGTAACACCACTTTTTAAAAAAGGAGGGAGAGAGAAAGCGGGTATTTATAGACCAGTTAGCCTGACATCAGTGGTGGGTAAAATGTTGGAATCAATTATTAAGGATGAAATAGCAGCGCATTTGGAAAGCAGTGACAGGATCGGTCCAAGTCAGCATGGATTTATGAAGGGGAAATCATGCTTGACAAATCTTCAGGAATTTTTTGAGGATGTAGCTAGTAGAGTGGACAAGGAAGTACCAGTGGATGTGGTTTATTTAGACTTTCAAAAGGCTTTTGACAAGGTCCCACACAAGAGATTGGTATGCAAAATCAAAGCACATGGTATTGGGGGTAATATACTGACGTGGATAGACAACTGGTTGGCAGACAGGAAGCAGAGAGTCGGAATAAATGGGTCCTTTTCAGAATGGCAGGCAGTGACTAGTGGAGTGCCGCAGGGCTCAGTGCTGGGAGCCCAGCTCTTTACAATATACATCAATGATTTGGATGAAGGAATTGAATGTAATATCTCCAAGTTTGCAAATGACACTAAACTAGGTGGTGGTGTGAGCTGTGAGGGGGATGCTAAGAGGCTGTAGGGTGACTTGGACAGGTTAGGTGAGTGGGCAAATGCATGGCAGATGCAGTATAATGTAGATAAATGTGAGGTTTTCCACTTTGGGGGCAAAAACGCAAAGACAGAATATTATCTGAATGGTGGCAGATTAGGTAAAGGGGAGGTGCAATGAGACCTGGCAGTCACGGTTCATCAGTCATTGAAAGTTGGCATACAGGTACAGCAGGCGGTGAAGAAGGCAAATGGTATGTTAGCCTTCATTGCTAGGGGATTTGAGTATAGGAGCAGGGAAGTCTTATTGCAGTTGTACAGGACCTTGGTGAGGCCTCACCTGGAATATTGTGTTCCGTTTTGGTCTCCTAATCTGAGGAAGGACGTTCTTGCTATTATAAGAACATAAGAATTAGGAACAGGAGTAGGCCATCTAGCCCTTCGAGTCTGCTCTGCCATTCAACAAGATCATGGCTGATCTGGCCGTGGACTCAGCTCCACTTACCCACCTGCTCCCCATAACCCTTAATTCCCTTATTGGTTAAAAATCTATCTATCTGTGATTTGAATACATTCAATGAGCTAGCCTCAACTGCTCCCTTGGGCAGAGAATTCCACAGATTCACAACCCCCTGGGAGAAGAAATTCCTTCTCAACTCGGTTTTAAATTGGCTCCCCCGTATTGAGAGGCTGTGCCCCCTAGTTCTAGTCTCCCCGACCAGTGGAAACAATCTTTCTGCCTCTATCTTGTCTATCCCTTTCATTATTTTAAATGTTTCTATAAGATCACCCCTCATCCTTCTGAACTCCAACGAGTAAAGACCCAGTCTACTCAATCTATCATCATAAGGTAACCCCCTCATCTCCGGAATCGGCCTAGTGAATCGTCTTTGTACCCCCTCCAAAGCTAGTATATCCTTCCTTAAGTCAGGTGACCAAAACTGCACGCAGTACTCCAGGTGCGGCCTCACCAATACCCTGTACAGTTGCAGCAGGACCTCCCTGCTTTTGTACTCCATCCCTCTCGCAATGAAGGCCAACATTCCATTCGCCTTCCTGATTACCTGCTGCACCTGCAAACTAACTTTTTGGGGATTCATGCACAAGGACCCCCAGGTCCCTCTGCACCGCAGCATGTTGTAATTTCTCCCCATTCAAATAATATTCCCTTTTACTGTTTTTTTTTCCAAGGTGGATGATCTCACGCTTTCCGACATTGTATTACATCTGCCAAACCTTAGCCCATTTGCTTAACCTATCTAAATCTCCTTGCAGCCTCTCTGTGTCCTGTACACAACCCGCTTTCCCACTAATCTTTGTGTCATCTGCAAATTTTGTTACACTACACTCTGTCCCCTCTTCCAGGTCATCTATGTATATTGTAAACAGTCCCAGCACTGATCCCTGTGGCACACCACTAACCACCGATTTCCAACCCGAAAAGGACCCATTTATCCCGACTCTCTGCTTTCTGTTAGCCAACCAATTCTCTATCCATGCTAATACATTTCCTCTGACTCCGCGTACCTTTATCTTCTGCAGTAACCTTTTGTGTGGCACCTTATCGGATGCCTTTTGGAAATCTAAATACACCACATCCATCGGTACACCTCTATCCACCATGCTCGTTATATCCTCAAAGAATTTCAGTAAATTAGTTACACATGATTTCCCCTTCATGAATCCATGTTGCGTCTGCTTGATTGCACTATTCCTATCTAGATGTCCTGCTATTTCTTCCTTAATGATAGCTTCAAGCATTTTCCCCAGTACAGATGTTAAACTAACCGGCCTATAGTTACCTGCCTTTTGTCTGCCCCCTTTTTTAAACAGAGGCGTTACATTGGCTGCTTTCCAATCTGATGGTACCTCCCCAGAGTCCAGAGAATTTTGGTAGATTATAACGAATGCATCTGCTATAACTTCCGCCATCTCTTTTAATACCCTATTGTGGGAGTGCAGCGAAGGTTCACCAGACTGATTCCCGGGATGGCTGGACTGACATATGAGGAGAGACTGGATCAACTGGGCCTTTATACATTGGAGTTGAGAAGGATGAGAGGCGATCTCATAGAAACATACAAGATTCTAATGGGATGGGCAGGTTAGATGCAAGTAGATTGTTCCTGATGTTGGGGAAGTCCAGAACTAGGGGATACAGTCTTAGAATGAGGGATAGGCCATTTAGGACTGAGATGAGGAGAAACTTCTTCACTCAGAGAGTTGTTAACCTGTGGAATTCCTTGCCGCAGAGAGTTGTTGATGCCAGTTCATTGGATGTATTCAAGAGGAAGTTAGATATGGCCCTTACAGCTAAGGGGATCAAGGGGTATGGAGAGAAAGCAGGAAAGGGGTACTGAGGGAATGATCAGCCATGATCTTATTGAATGATGGTGCAGGCTCGAAGGGCCAAATGGCAAACTCCTGCACCGATTTTATATGTCTCTATTACACGGTGAAAATCCTTCAGCTTTTTAAGGGTAAAAGAACTACTTAAAATTACCATGACTGTCCATCAAGCGGCTAATGTTAATACAAAAGCAAAATGCTGCAGATGCTGGAATGTGAAATAAAAACAGAAAATGCTGGAAATCTCAGCGGGCCAGGCGACATCTGTGGAGAGAAAAACAGAGTTAACGTTTTGTGTTGACAACAGTTCTGACAAAGGGTTGTCAACCCGAAACGTTAACTCTGTTTTTCTCTTCACAGATGCTGCCCGATCCTCTGAGATTTCCAGCATGTTTTGTTTTTATTGCTAATGTTAATATTTAAGTATCAGCAGAACCCATGGTTTGTTTTATTAATTTTTATGTTCCAGAAAGTGTTCAATTTAAGTTGGATCTAGTGAAGTGGCCTTGACACCATATTTTGGTAAATTACACACAAGTACAAATGCCCATTAAAACTTTCAAATTATGGCTCTTAATACATATTTTAGTGCTTTAAATTTTAAGTTACATCACTAGATTACTTACCATAAAATGTTAAAACTGGTTTAGATATTGTATACAGATACGTTTGAAAGCTCTGATGAGTAGTTAATCAGTATATAGTATTCGGTGTAAATGTGACTAGACTTTCTGGAAGAAGAATTGTTTTCCCCCCAAAAAACTGTTGGATTTCATGAAGTTTAATTGTCAAATTGTGGGTGGTAAAAATGCAGGCAAAATATTAACCATTTGAACGCCAGTAAAGACTTTTCAAAGTTGTCCTCTCGGATTTGAGAACTGAGATTTTTTGTGTGCAATTATACCACTGGATAGGTGGGATTCATGGTCACACATTGAAATTGCAGTGTTGAGTTACGAACGGATCTGCAGTCAGATGAAATTTTTACATTTCTAATGATAGCAGAGAGCTGATAGTGTATTTAAGGTTTTTTCTAACTTCAAAGGGTTGCTCTCCTTAGAGCAGTGAAGGTTAAGGGGAGATTTGACAGAGGTGTTCAAAATCATGAAGGATTTTGATGAGTAAATCAGACAAAACTGTTTCCAGTGGCAGAAGGTTGGTAACCAGAGGACACAGATAAGAACCAAAAGGGAGATGAGATATTTTTTTACACAGTGAGTTGTTATGATCTGGAATGTACTACCTGAAAGGGTGGTGGAAGCAAATTCAATAGTAACTTTCAAAATGGAAATACTTGAAGAGGAAAATTTTTTCGGGCTTTGGGGAAAGGGCAGGGGAGTGGGACTAACCTGTAGGTCTTTCAAAGAGCCGGCACAATGGGCTGAATGGCCTCCCTCTGCTGTATCATACTATGATTCTAATTCAAGGTCTGAACTTTTCATTTATATTGCAAAATTTGACCCTTTACTATTGCACTGAAGTGTGAGGGCTTGTTGCTAGAAAAATGACAAACTGACACCAAGATTAGTGATTGGAAATTAGTTTTAATACTAATTTTTCATTAGCGCAATTTGAAAACTGCTTTGCATTGCAACAGGACCATAACTGTTCTTTCAGATTTCAGAGAAAATTTTCGACATTGCATTTTTTTCAACGTTAAAAAAATGATTTCTGGAAAGTGTATGCAGTCAGCATAAGGGATCACAGACTTTGGTTTTGTTCACATTGCATTCTTCTGATCATTGTGTTGAATTGTGGAGAAGTCGTCTAGAAATCTTTAGCATTAAATTTAGATTGTTTTATTGCTTTTGCACTTTGTAAATTTGCTCCTGATTTTTTAAAGTTAGGAAAAATGTCAGATAGTTTTCCAGTTTGTTGAGCAAGAATTAGCACAGGTTAACAGCAAATGCAAACAGTTTAACTGCTTCAGAGAGAAAACTGACGGGTACAGCATGATACGATTCAGTACGTATTTGACATGGTCGCTCAGCCAGCTCGGGAATGGAAGACCAGCAGGAAGAGCAGTGCAAGGAAGGTAGTGCAGGGGTCCCCTGCGGTCATCCCCCTGCAAAACAGATACACCGCTTTGGGTATTGTTGGGGGGGATGACTCATCAGGGGAGGGCAGCAGCAGCCAGGTTCATGGCACCGTGGGTGGCTCTGCTGCACAGGAGGGCAGGAAAAAGAGTGGGAGAGTGATAGTGATAGGGGACTCTATTGTAAGGGGAATAGATAGGAGTTTCTGCGGCCGCAACCGAGACTCCAGGATGGTATGTTGCCTCCCTGGTGCAAGGGTCAAGGATGTCTCGGAGCGGCTGCAGAGCATTCTGGAGAGGGAGGGTGGACAGCCAGTTGTCGTGGTACATGTAGGTACCAACAATATAGGTAAGAAGCGGGAAGAGGTCCTACAAGCTGAATTTAGGGAGCCAGGAGTTAAATTAAAAAGTAGGACCTCAAAGGTAGTAATCTCTGGATTGCTACCAGTGCCACGTGCTAATCAGAGTAGAGGAAGCAGGATAGTTAGAATGCAAGTGCTGCAAGAGGGAGGGATTCGAATTCCTGGGACATTGGAACCAGTTTTGGGGGAAGTGGGACCTGTACAAAAGGGACGGTCTGCACTTGGGCAGGACTGGAACTGATGTCCGAGAGGTAATATTTGCTAATGCAGTTCGGGAGTGTTTAAACTAATATGGCAGGTGGATGGGAACCTATGCAGCGAGATAGGGCGAAGTAATATGGAGTCAGAAACAGATGGTAGAAAGGTAAAAAGCAATAGTGGAAGGCCGAGTAAACAAAGGCAAGAAACAAAAAGGGCCACACTACATCATAATTCTAAAAGGACAAAGGGTATTAAAAAAACAAGCCTGAAGGCTTTGTGTCTTAATGCAAGGAGTATCCATAATAAGGTGGATGAATTAACTGTGCAAATAGATGTTAACGGATATGATGTGATTGGGATTACAGAGACGTGGCTCCAGGATGATCAAGGCTGGGAACTCAACATCCATGGGTATTCAACATTCAGGAAGGATAGAATAAAAGGAAAAGGAGGTGGGGTAGCATTGCTGGTTAAAGAGGCGATTAATGCAATAGTTAGGAAGGACATTAGCTTGGATGATGTGGAATCTATATGGTTAAAGCTGCAGAGCATCAAAGGGCAAAAAACGTTAGTGGGAGTTGTGTACAGACCTCCAAACAGTAGATGTTGGGGAGGGCATCAAACAGGAAATTAGCAGTGCATGCAATAAAGGTGCAGCAGTTATCATGGGTGACTTTAATATGCATATAGATTGGGCTAGCCAAACTGGAAGCAATACGGTGGAGGAGGATTTCCTGGAGTGCATAAGGGATGGTTTTCTTGACCAATATGTCGAGGAACCAACTAGGGGGGAGGCCATCTTAGACTGGGTGTTGTGTAATGAGAGAGGATTAATTAGCAATCTCGTTGTGGGAGGCCCCTTGGGGAAGAGTGACCATAATATGGTGGAATTCTACATTAGGATGGAGAAGGAAACAGTTAATTCAGAGACCATGGTCCAGAACTTAAAGAAGGGTAACTTTGAAGGTATGAGGCGTGAATTGGCTAAGATAGATTGGCGAATGATACTTAAGGGGTTGACTGTGGATGGGCAATGGCAGACATTTAGAGACCGCATGGATGAACTACAATAATTGTACATCCCTGTCTGGCGTAAAAATAAAAAAGGGAAGGTGGCTCAACCGTGGCTATCAAGGGAAATCAGGGATAGTATTAAAGCCAAGGAAGTGGCATACAAATTGGCCAGAAACAGCAGTGAACCTGGGGACTGGGAGAAATTTAGTACTCAGCAGAGGAGGACAAAGGGTTTGATTAGGGCAGGGAAAATAGAGTATGAGAGGAAGCTTGCAGGGAACATTAAGACTGACTGCAAAAGTTTCCATAGATATGTAAAGAGAAAAAGGTTAGTAAAGACAAACGTAGGTCCCCTGCAGTCAGAATCAGGGGAAGTCATAACGGGGAACAAAGAAATGACAGACCAATTGAACAAGTACTTTGGTTTGGTATTCACTAAGGAGGACACAAACAACCTTCCAGATATAAAAGGAGTCAGAGGGTCTAGTAAGAAGGAGGAACTGAGGGAAATCCTTATTAGTCGGGAAATTGTGTTGGGGAAATTGATGGGATTGAAGGCCGATAAATCCCCAGGGCCTGATGGACTGCATCCCAGAGTACTTAAGGAGGTGGCCTTGGAAATAGCGGATGCATTGACAGTCATTTTCCAACATTCCATAGACTCTGGATCAGTTCCTATGGAGTGGAGGGTAGCCAATGTAACCCCACTTTTTAAAAAAGGAGGGAGAGAGAAAACAGGGAATTATAGACTGGTCAGCCTGACCTCAGTAGTGGGTAAAATGATGGAATCAATTATTAAGGATGTCATAGCAGCGTATTTGGAAAGAGGTGACATGATAGGTCCAAGTCAGCATGGATTTGTGAAAGGGAAATCATGCTTGACAAATCTTCGGAATTTTTTGAGGATGTTTCCATTAGAGTGGACAAGGGAGAACCAGTTGATGTGGTATATTTGGACTTTCAGAAGGCTTTCGACAAGGTCCCACACAAGAGATTAATGTGCAAAGTTAAAGCACATGGGATTGGGGGTAGTGTGCTGACATGGATTGAGAACTGGTTGTCAGACAGGAAGCAAAGAATAGGAGTAAATGGGTATTTTTCAGAATGGCAGGCAGTGACTAGTGGGGTACCGCAAGGTTCTGTGCTGGGGCCCCAGCTGTTTACATTGTACATTAATGATTTAGACGAGGGGATTAAATGTAGCATCTCCAAATTTGCGGATGACGCTAAGTTGGGTGGCAGTGTGAGCTGCGAGGAGGATGCTATGAGGCTGCAGAGTGACTTGGATAGGTTAGGTGAGTGGGCAAATGCATGGCAGATGAAGTATAATGTGGATAAATGTGAGGTTATCCACTTTGGTGGTAAAAACAGAGAGACAGACTATTATCTGAATGGTGACAGATTAGGAAAAGGGGAGGTGCAACGAGACCTGGGTGTCATGGTACATCAGTCATTGAAGATTGGCATGTAGGTACAGCAGGCGGTTAAGAAAGCAAATGGCATGTTGGCCTTCATAGCGAGGGGATTTGAGTACAGGGGCAGGGAGGTGTTGCTACAGTTGTACAGGGCCTTGGTGAGGCCACACCTGGAGTATTGTGTATAGTTTTGGTCTCCTAACTTGAGGAAGGACATTCTTGCTATTGAGGGAGTGCAGCGAAGGTTCACCAGACTGATTCCTGGGATGGCGGGACTGACATATCAAGAAAGACTGGGTCAAGTGGGCTTGTATGCACTGGAGTTCAGAAGAATGAGAGGGGATCTCATAGAAACGTTTAAAATTCTGACTGGTTTAGACAGGTTAGATGCAGGAAGAATGTTCCCAATGTTGGGGAAGTCCAGAACCAAGGGTCACAGTCTAAGGATAAGGGGTAAGCCATTTAGGACCGAGATGAGGAGAAACTTCTTCACCCAGAGAGTGGTGAACCTGTGGAATTCTCTTCCACAGAAAGTTGTTGAGGCCAATTCACTAAATATTTTCAAAAAGGAGTTAGATGTCGTCCTTATACTAGAGGATCAAGGAGTATGGCGAGAAAGCAGGAATGGGGTACTGAAGTTGCATGTTCAGCCATGAATTCATTGAATGGTGGTGCAGGCTCGAAGGGCCGAATGGCCTACTCCTGCACCTATTTTCTATGTTTCTATCCTCACTGCCTGCAGTTTCAGAGGAACAAACCATCGATGTAGTCAATTTTTCCCCCTAATTTTCTCTCTTCCCTCTCTCCTGAAGGCATTGATTCCTTGTTGGGTACAGTTTCATGTGCTCCAGGCACACTGCGGTACTTTACCCAAGTGGCCGATTGTGTGCGCGTCTGGACACTGAGCGTCGGCAGGGGTATTTGATTATGTGAAGGACATCACAGCTGAGCTCAATCCTGCCCTCACCTAATGCCCATGCACGTGCTTACAGTCGGGGTTGGTGATCAGGAGTTATGGCAGATCTTTCCCCTCCCCAACCCTGGGGTACTGAGGCTAGTTGTAGCACCCCAGCTGAGAACAGTCAACTCTGCACAGACTGGAGATTAAACCAAGGCTGCTGGTCCGTATGGCTCAGCTACTTCTGCATGAACCAGCTCACCTATCGGGTCAAGCAATCAAATGTAGTCTTAATCTGTAGAAGTGAATGAACTGGGGTACATTCAGTAAATCACTAACCTTGAATGATACTAAATAAGTAAGTAATTAACTACTATTGTTTGGTTTCTTCAGATGTTTTTTTGTCTTTGATATCTCTTTGCTGACCCATTCCCAAGTATCATTACTGGTGAAAGTAACTTGTGTAATTTACTGAAAGGCAAATTAAAATCGACGGCAGCAGAGTCTCGGCCAAGGTCAGAGTTGAACATTGAGCTCTGGTTAATTGCCATCAGTAGTGGTTCACATTTAAACTGACTCCTAGTTCCAATGGACCATACATCAGTCAGGGGTTGCTCTCAAACTTGATAGATGATAACGAGAAGATAATAACATAAGAACAAAAGCAATAGGAGCAGCAGTAGGCCATTTGGCCCCTCGAGCCTGCTCCGCCATTCAATAAGATCATGGCTGATCTGATCATAGACTCAGCTCCACTTCCCTGCACGCTCCCCATAACCCTTCATTCCCTAATCGTTCGAAAATCTGTTTATCTTTGCCTTAAATATATTCATAGACCCAGCCTCCACAGCTCTCTGGGGCAGAGAATTCCAAAGATTCACGACCCTCTGAGAGAAGAAATTCCTCCTCATCTCGTTTTAAATGGGCGACCCCTTATTCTGAGACTATGCCCCCTAGTTCTAGATTCCCCCACGAGGGGAAACATCCTCTCTGCGTCTACCCTGTCAAGCCCCCTCATAATTTTAGATGTTTCAGTAAGATCATCTCTTACTCTTCTAAGCTCCAATGAGTATACAAGAAATAGGAGCAGGAGTAGACCATACGGCCCCTCGAGCCTGCTCCGCCATTTAATGCGATCACGGCTGATCCGATCATGGACTCAGGTCCACTTCCCTGCCCGCTCTCCATAACCCCTTATTCCCTTATCGTTTAAGAAACACTCTATTTCTGTCTTTAAATTTATTCAATGTCCCAGCTTCCACAGCTCTCTGAGGCAGCGAATTCCACAGATCCACAGTCCTCAGAAGAAATTTCTCCTCCTCTCAATTTTAAATGGGCGGCCCCTTATTCTAAGATTATGCCCTCCAGTTCTAGTTTCTCCTATCAGTGGAAACATCGAGCCCAAGTTTCGGGCTGCGCCTGAATGCCCATTTTTCGCGCCACAAAGTGCGCCTAAAAAAAAAATTCTCTGGCTCCCTGCAGGTCCTCTGGAGCTGGGCGCGGCGCAGTACGAGCTGTGGGGGGCGGAGCCAGTTCCCTGCGCTGAAAACAGTGCCGGGACCTTTGCACATGCGCGCTACAGTGGGCGCGCATGTGCAGTAGCTCCAGGCGCCCAAAACTGTGGGAGGAGCCCGAAGCACACAGCCCCTAGCCCTGGCCGAATGGCCTCACTGGGGCTGCGTGGATAAGACTCCTCCCACCCAACCCGCTCCACCCTCCCCCCCCCAGGCGACCTGACCTCCGCCCCCCCAGGACCTTCACGACCCCCCCCCCCCAATTCGAAATAAAGTAAATGAGTTGACGGCACAAATCATTACAAATGGGTATGATTTGGTAGCCATTACAGAAACATGGTTGCAGGGTGGCCAAGACTGGGAATTAAACATACAGGGGTATCTGACGATTCAGAAAGATAGACAAGAAGGGAAAGGAGGTGGGGTAGCTCTGTTAATAAAGGATGATATCAGGGCAGTTGTGAGGGATGATATTGGCTCCAATAAACAAAATGTTGAATCATTGTGGGTGGAGATTAGAGATAGTAAGGAGAAAAAGTCACTGGTCGGCGTAGTTTATAGGCCCCCAAATAATAACTTCACGGTGGGGCGGGCAATAATCAAGGGAATAATGGAGGCATGTGAAAAAGGAACGGCAGTAGTCATGGGGGATTTTAACCTACATATCGATTGGTCAAATCAAATCGCACGGGGTAGCCTGGAGGAGGAATTCATAGAATGCATACGGGATTGTTTCTTAGAACAGTATGTAACAGAACCTACAAGAGAGCAAGCCATCTTAGATCTGGTCCTGTGTAATGAGACAGGAAAAATAAACGATCTCCAAGAAAAAGATCCTCTCGGAATGAGTGATCACAGTATGGTTGAATTTGTAATACAGATTGAGGGTGAGGAAGTAGTGTCTCAAACGAGCGTACTATGCTTAAACAAAGGGGACTACAGTGGGATGAGGGCAGAGTTGGCTAAAGTAGACTAGAAACAAAGACTAAATGGTGGCACAATTGAGGAACAGTGGAGGACTTTTAAGGAGCTCTTTCATAGTGCGCAACAAAAATATATTCCAGTGAAAAAGAAGGGCGGCAAGAGAAGGGACAACCAGCCGTGGATAATAAAGGAGAGTATCAGATCAAAGACCAATGCGTATAAGGTGGCCAAAGTTAGTGGGAAACGAGAGGATTGGGAAAATTTTAAGCAACAGCAAAGAATGACTAAAAAAGCAATAAAAAAAGGGAAGATAGATTATGAAGGTAAACTTGCACAAAACATAAAAACAGGTAGTAAAAGCTTTTACAGATATATAAAATGGAAAAGAGTGACTAAAGTAAATGTTGGTCCCTTAGAAGATGAGAAGGGGGATTTAATAATGGGAAATGTGGAAATGGCTGAGACGTTAAACAATTATTTTGCTTCGGCCTTCACAGTGGAAGAAACAAAAACCATGCCAAAAATTGCAGGCCACAGGAATGTGGGAAGGGAGGACCTTGAGACAATCACTATCACTAGGGGGCTAGTGCTGGACAGGCTAATGGGACTCAAGGTAGACAAGTCCCCTGGTCCTGATGAAATGCACGCCAGGGTATTAAAAGAGATGGCGGAAGTTATAGCAGATGCATTGGTTATAATCAACCAAAATTCTCTGGACTCTGGGGAGGTACCAGCGGATTGGAATGCAGCTAATGTAACACCTCTGTTTAAAAAAGGGGGCAGGCAAAAGGCAGGTAACTATAGGCCGGTTAGTTTAACATCTGTAGTGGGGAAAATGCTTGAAGCTATCATTAAGGAAGAAATGGCGGGACATCTAGAAAGGAATAGTGCAATCAAGCAGACGCAGCATGGATTCATGAAGGGGAAATCATGTTTAACTAATTTACTGGAATTCTTTGAGGATATAACGAGCATGGTGGATAGAGGTGTACCGATGGATGTGGTGTATTTAGATTTCCAAAAGGCATTCGATAAGGTGCCACACAAAAGATTACTGCAGAAGATAAAGGTACGAGGCGTCAGAGGAAATGTATTGGCATGGATAGAGAATTGGCTGGCAAACAGAAAGCAGAGAGTCGGGATAAATGGGTCCTTTTCGGGTTGGAAATCGGTGGTTAGTGGTGTGCCACAGGGATCGGTGCTGGGACCACAACTGTTTACAATATACATAGATGACCTGGAAGAGGGGACAGAGTGTAGTGCAACAAAATTTGCAGATGACACTAAGATTAGTGGGAAAGTGGGTTGTGTAGAAGACTCAGAGAGGCTGCAAGGAGATTTGGATAGGTTAAGCGAATGGGCTAAGGTTTGGCAGATGTAATACAATGTCGGAAAGCGTGAGATCATCCACCTTGGAAAAAAAAACAGTAAAAGGGAATATTATTTGAATAGGGAGAAATTACAACATGCTGAGGTGCAGAGGGACCTGGGGGTCCTTGTGCATGAAACTCTTTTGGAGTTTATCTGTAAAACAAAACATTAAACCGTGCCACCCGACCTGGATGACACACCAGACATTTACAAGGCCCTTTTTTTTTCCTTTTATTTTGTGTTTTTCTTTTTTTGGGCTTTTTTTGGGCACTAAAATCAAATTTTTTCCCCAGTGCCCCCTATAAAAGGGAAGGGGGACACTAAAAGCACCGGCAATTGAAACAAATTAAACTTTAAAACGTAAAATCAAATTAAAATTTGGTTGCCGGGCGTGATGATGCACTCCAGTCCCTCCGGTGCCCACCTCTCGCGGAAGGCCGCGAGCGTACCGGTGGACACCGCGTGCTCCCATCTCCAAGGACACCCTGGACCGGATGTAAGAGCGGAAGAGAGGCAGGCAGTCAGGTTGAACGACCCCCTCGACCGCCCGCTGCCTGGACCGGCTGATGGCACCCTTGGCCGTGCCCAGGAGCAGTCCTACGAGGAGGCCCTCGGACCTACCCGCTCCCCTCCGCACAGGGTGCCCAAAGATCAGGAGAGTGGGACTGAAGTGCAGCCAGAATTTCAGGAGCAGCCCCTTCAAATAATGGAACAGGGGCTGCAACCTCGTGCACTCAATAAAAACATGGAACACGGACTCTTCCAGACCGCTGAAATTGCAGGCGGCCTGGGAGTCCGTGAACCGGCTTAAAAAATTATTGCACGGCACTGCTCCGTGCACCACCCTCCAGGCCAAGTCCCCGACGAATAGTGGGAGGACCCCTGCGTAGAGTGCCCTCCATCGGGGACCCCCGCCTCCTCCGGACGGCAAGATGGTACGCCATGGCGTGTCCGGACGGCAGGCGAGGATGGCAAAGTTGAGAGTGTGCAGGAGCAGCCCGTACAGGAAACCCCTCCGCGCGGAACTGAAAGGCACGGAGGGGATTTCCCTGAGGCGGCTCAAGTTGTGAGGCGCCGGCCCCCGAGGGAGGTTCCGGGGTTTGGCGCCGATGAGGAATTCTGTCCGGACGGGGGTCAGTTCGGACGGGATCTCCCCACGTGCTTGAGCCTCCTCGATGCACCTAACAGAGTCAGGGCCCAAAGCTGTTTTTAGCGACTCGATGGCTTCGGCCGCGCGGCGGACATCGGCTGAATTTAGGCGCCGCGCCAGCGTGCCTGGCGCCATCCAGCCCGCTCCTCCGCCATCGAGCAGGTCCCTGACCCTGGTCACCTCACCAGCCACAGACCGCCACATAAAACCTCGGTCGTGGAGGTACGGATTCCCGAGCAGCGGCTCCTGCAGGACAGCCGCCACTCCAGCCGGCGGAGAGCTGCGCTTGGTGGAGACTTTGTTCCAGACCCTGATGAGTTCCTTGTAAAAGACAGGCAGCTCCCGGAGGGCGGTCCTGACACCCCCAAGTTCACAAACAGGAGCTGCGTGTCGTAATTGAGGTCGCGCTGCTGGCGGAAGAAATACGTCGCCAGAGCACACCACCTCGGAGGGGGCTCGACGTAAAGGTATCTCTGCAGGGTCTGAAGACGGAAAGTCGCGAGCTGGGCGCTGACGCACACCAACGACTGACCGCCCTCCTCAAGCGGGAGACTCAAGACCGCGGCAGAGACCCAGTGCTTCCTGTTGTTCCAGAAGAAGTCCACCAGCTTCTTCTGTATCTTGGCGACAAACGCAGGGGGAGGGGTCAAAGTGACCAGCCGGTACCACAACATTGCGGCCACCAGCTGGTTTATGACTAGCACTCGACCCCTGTAGGACAGCACTTGGAGCAGTCCTGTCCAGCGCCCTAGGCGAGCGGCGACCTTGGCCTCCAGCTCCTGCCAGTTCGCCGGCCAGGCTCCCTCGTCGGGGCTAAGGTAGACTCCCAGATAGAGGAGATGGGTCGTGCTCCAGGCAAAAGGCCTGAGCTCCTCCGGCAGGGAGCCCACCTGCCACTGACCCACCAGGAGTCCGGAACATTTCTCCCAGTTGATTCTGGCGGAGGATGCGGCCGAGTAAATCTCTTGGCACTCACGCATCCTCCGCAGGTCAGCGGGATCCTCTACCGCGAGGAGCACGTCATCGGCGTAAGCTGAGAGGACGACCTCCACGCCCAGCCCTTGCAGAGCCAGTCCCGTCAACCTCGTCCGCAGGAGGCGCAGGAAAGGCTCCACGCAAACGGCGTATAACTGGCCGGACATGGGGCATCCCTGGCGCACCCCTCTCCTAAAGCGAAGGGGCGCCGTCAAGGACCCGTTAACCTTAATCAGACACTCCGCGGCGGCGTACAAAAGTCGGATCCGGGCGACGAAATGCGTCCCGAACCCGAAAGCGCGCAGAGTTCCGAGCAGATAGTCGTGATCCACCCTGTCGAACGCCTTCTCTTGGTCGAGGGATAGGAAGGCGACCGACAGACCAGCCTCCTGGGAACAATGGATGAGGTCCCGGACCAGATGGATGTTGTCGTGGATTGTCCGGCCCAGGACCGTGTAGGACTGGTCGGGGTGGATCATGTGGTCCAGCACGGCACCAAGGCGAGCAGACATCGCCCTGGCGAAGATTTTCTAGTCCGTGCTGAGGAGGGAGACTGGGCGCCAGTTCTTAAGGAGGCAGAGATCGCCCTTCTTAGGCAGCAGGACAATGACTGCCCTGTGCCAAGAGAGGGGCATCTCCCCGGTCGCCAGACTTTCCCCCAGGACGTCCCAGAATGCCCTGTGGAACTCCACGGTCAGCCCGTCCAGCCCCGGGGTTTTTCCCCTCGAGAGCCGGTCAAGGGCACCGGTCAGCTCCGCCAGGCTTAGCGGAGCTTCCAAATTTTCATCGCCCTCCGGGCTGACTTTCGGCAGGTCCTCCCACAAAACTCTACGCGCTTCCTCGCTGGATGGATCCGGAGAGAACAGAGCCCCGTAATATTCACGGGCCCTGTTGTTGACGCCCTCCGGATCCGAGACGAGAGAGCCGTCGTCGGCCAGCAGCGTCAAGAGCTGCTTACGGACACTCTGTCTTTTTTCCAGCGAGTAGAAGAAGGGGGAGCCGCGGTCCAGATCCCGCAGGAACCAGATCCGCGACCTCACGAACGCGCCTCGGGATCCTTGTGCATGAATCCCAAAAAAAGGTTAGTTTGCAGGTGCAGCAGGTAATCAGGAAGGCGAATGGAATGTTGGCCTTCATTGCGAGAGGGATGGAGTACAAAAGCAGGGAGGTCCTGCTGCAACTGTATAGGGTATTGGTAAGGCCGCACCTGGAGTACTGCATGCAGTTTTGGTCACCTTACTTAAGAAAGGATATACTAGCTTTGGAAGGGGTACAGAGACGATTCACTAGGCTGATTCTGGAAATGAGGGGGTTACCTTATGATGATAGATTGAGTAGACTGGGTCTTTACTCGTTGGAGTTCAGATGGATGAGGGGTGATCTTATAGGAACATTTAAAATCATGAAAGGGATAGACAAGATAGAGGCAGAGAGGTTGTTTCCACTGGTAGGGGAGGCTAGAACTAGGGGGCACAGCCTCAAAATACGGAGGAGCCAATTTAAAACCGAGTTGAGAAGGAATTTCTTCTCCCAGAGGGTTGTGAATCTGTGGAATTCTCTGCCCAAGGAAGCAGTTGAGGTAGCTCATTGAATGTGTTCAAGTCACAGATAGATTTTTAACCAATAAGGGAATTAAGGGTTACGGGGAAAGGGCGGGTAAGTGGAGCTGAGTCCACGGCCAGATCAGCTATGATCTTATTGAATGGCGGAACAGGTTCGAGGGGCTAGATGGCCTACTCCTGTTCCTAATTCTTATGTTCTTATATGTTATTAGGAAGGTCAGTTGTCCGCTGGAGTTCCAAGTGGGAGGTCAGCAAGGAGTGGAGGGTGGAGGAGTCATAATCATGATGCCCACCAGTAGAAGAGGCCAGGTCACCAGTGGGGAAGGAGAGGTCCAGCCGTCAACGAGGAAGAGGGATCAGAGCCCGCCACTGGAGGGATGTCGGCCTGCCACAGGGGTGGGGGGGGGGAGGCGGGGCGGGGCGGTGATGTCCCGGTCACCTGGTCAGAGGCACACTTGCTCGTCGGTCGTCGTCATGAGTAACCCGGTTTCAAATGACTGAAAATGATGCTAATAAAACACACCAAACTATTTTCTAGTTAGATTGGGGTACAGTATTCAATTCCTTAATAAAAATATTTTTAAACAAAATAATTCTTGAAAGTTCCTCCACGTTGTTTAAAAGTTTCTCCAGAGGTTTTAAAAGTTTCTCCCAAATTGTTTTAAAGTTTCCCAAGTTGATTAAAAGTTTAAGAATGAAAGTCAGTAGTACTGGTACTGTTTCATGGGTGCTGCTGCCCTCCTATTTCATATGTTCTTGTTGTAAGCGGTGTAGATGGAAGCATAAAATTACAAGGAGATATTGACAGATTAAGTGAGTTTGCAAAACTGTGGCAAAAGGATTTCAATATTGGCAAGTGTGATGTCATCCACTTTGGATCTGATAAGGATAGAACAGGGCACTTTCTAAATGATGAAAAGCTTAGAAGCAGTGGAGATCCAAAGAGACTCGGGCATCCAGGTACATAGATCATTAAAATGTTATGGAACAGGTGCAGAAAATAAGCAAAAAGGCTAATGGGCTGCTAGCCTTTATATCTGGAGGACTAGAATACAAGGGGGTAGAAGTTATGCTGCAGTTGTACAAAACCCTGGTTGGACCCCACCGAGAGTACTGTGAGCAGTTCTGGGCACCACACCGTAGGAAGGATATATTGGCCTTGGAGGGAGTGCAGCGTAGACTTACTAGAATGACAAGGAGAGATTACACAAACTAGGGTTGTATTCCATGGAATTTAGAAGATTAAGAGATGACTTGATCAAAGTTTTCAAGATATTGGCCCTGAAATTCTGATGATCTGTAAGAATTTCCTGCGGACCCGGGAAGGCATCGGAAAAGCCGGTTCCCAGCACGCAATGCGCAGGCATTGGAAACCGACATTTCCGACCGGTGAAGTTTTTAGTTTTGACAGACGGCCACATCTGTGGAGCGAGGACACTCGCAGGGTAAGATTTCCAATATTTACGAATATCTTGCCCTGCAAATGTCCTTTAAAATCCTGCGCCTGAACAAGCAGGTGCATAGCCGACTTTTACAGGCGCAAGTGGTTAAAAATACACATACAAATAAAAAATAAAGTTATAAAAGCACTTATGTTTAAAAACCCTCCCCACTACAGTAAGTTTATTTTAAGTGTTAATAAATGCTTTTTTAAAGTTGGAAAACTTTTTTTTTTAATAACAATAATGTAATGCATGTTAATTGTGTACTTTATTTTCTATTTTTTATTGGTTTTTAAGTGTTTGAGGGGGCTGGGGGGTTTCTCATTCATAGCAATAGGAGTTCGATACTTATGGAACTCCTATTGCTATGAATGAGAAACTATACTGTACCTGATTGGCTGATGTCACTCGATCCCCGGCCTGCGCATGTCCCCTTGTGCACGAGCTGTGCACACAGTCACCTCTGGGCCTCAGGCTCGGAAGTTCGGACAGTCGCAGCAGCAGCAGGTAAGTGCGTATCTTTTTGCTTTTTTTTTAAGGTCGTTTCCGCATGGGAATAGGTCGAATGGAATTTCAGGGCCAATAAGGGGAACTGATGGGATAGATAGAGAGAAAGTATTTCTGCTGGTTGGGGAATGTAGGACTAGGGGACAAAGCCTAATAATTAGAGCCAGATCTTTGAGGAATGAAGTTATGAAAACACTTCTACATGTAAAGGGTGGTAGAAGTTTTAACTTTCTTCAGCAAACGGCAGTTGATGCTGTGTTAATTGTTAATTTTTAATTTTTAATCTGAGATTGATAGATTTCTGTTAACCAAAGATATTCAGGAATATGTCGAGGAACCAACTAGGGGGGAGGCCATCTTAGACTGGGCGTTGTGTAATGAGAGAGGATTAATTAGCAATCTCATTGTGCGAGGCCCCTTGGGGAAGAGTGACCATAATATGGTGGAATTCTGCATTAGGATGGAGAATGAAACAGTTAATTCAGAGACCATGGTCCAGAACTTAAAGAAGGGTAACTTTGAAGGTATGAGGCGTGAATTGGCTAGGATAGATTGGCGAATGATACTTAAGGGGTTGACTGTGGATGGGCAATGGCAGACATTTAGAGACCGCATGGATGAACTACAACAATTGTACATTCCTGTCTGGCGTAAAAATAAAAAAGGGAAGGTGGCTCAACCGTGGCTATCAAGGGAAATCAGGGATAGTATTAAAGCCAAGGATGTGGCATACAAATTGGGCAGAAATAGCAGCGAACCCGGGGACTGGGAGAAATTTAGAACTCAGCAGAGGAGGACAAAGGGTTTGATTAGGGCAGGGAAAATGGAGTACGAGAAGAAGCTTGCAGGGAACATTAAGGCGGATTGCAAAAGTTTCTATAGGTATGTAAAGAGAAAAAGGTTAGTAAAGACAAACGTAGGTCCCCTGCAGTCAGAATCAGGGGAAGTCATAACGGGGAACAAAGAAATAGCGGACCAATTGAACAAGTACTTTGGTTCGGTATTCACTAAGGAGGACACAAACAACCTTCCGGATATAAAAGGGATCAGAGGGTCTAGTAAGGAGGAGGAACTGAGGGAAATCTTTATTAGTCGGGAAATTGTGTTGGGGAAATTGATGGGATTGAACGCCGATAAATCCCCAGGGCCTGATGGACTGCATCCCAGAGTACTTAAGGAGGTGACCTTGGAAATAGCGGATGCATTGACAGTCATTTTCCAACATTCCATTGACTCTGGATCAGTTCCTATGGAGTGGAGGGTAGCCAATGTAACCCCACTTTTTAAAAAAGGAAGGAGAGAGAAAACAGGAAATTATAGACTCCTGACCTCAGTAGTGGGTAAAATGATGGAATCAATTATTAAGGATGTCATAGCAGCGCATTTGGAAAATGGTGACATGATAGGTCCAAGTCAGCATGGATTTGTGAAAGGGAAATCATGCTTGACAAATCTTCTGGAATTTTTTGAGGACGTTTCCAGTAAAGTGGACAAGGGAGAACCAGTTGATGTGGTATATTTGGACTTTCAGAAGGCTTTCGACAAGGTCCCACACAAGAGATTAATGTGTAAAGTTAAAGCACATGGGATTGGGGGTAGTGTGCTGATGTGGATTGAGAACTGGTTGTCAGACAGGAAGCAAAGAGTAGGAGTAAATGGGTACTTTTCAGAATGGCAGGCAGTGACTAGTGGGGTACCGCAAGGTTCTGTGCTGGGACCCCAGCTGTTTACATTGTACATTAATGATTTAGACGAGGGGATTAAATGTAGTATCTCCAAATTTGCGGATGACACTAAGTTGGGTGGCAGTGTGAGCTGCGAGGAGGATGCTATGAGGCTGCAGAGTGACTTGGATAGGTTAGGTGAGTGGGCAAATGCATGGCAGATGAAGTATAATGTGGATAAATGTGAGGTTATCCACTTTGGTGGTAAAAACAGAGAGACAGACTATTATCTGAATGGTGACAGATTAGGAAAAGGGGAGGTGCAACGAGACCTGGGTGTCATGGTACATCAGTCATTGAAGGTTGGCATGCAGGTACAGCAGGCGGTTAAGAAAGCAAATGGCATGTTGGCCTTCATAGCGAGGGGATTTGAGTACAGGGGCAGGGAGGTGTTGCTAAGTTGTACAGGACCTTGGTGAGGCCACACCTGGAGTATTGTGTACAGTTTTGGTCTCCTAACCTGAGGAAGGACATTCTTGCTATTGAGGGAGTGCAGCGAAGATTCACCAGACTGATTCCCGGGATGGTGGGACTGACCTATCAAGAAAGACTGGATCAACTGGGCTTGTATCCACTGGAGTTCAGAAGAATGAGAGGGGACCTCATAGAAACGTTTAAAATTCTGACTGGTTTAGACAGGTTAGATGCAGGAAGAATGTTCCCAATGTTGGGGAAGTCCAGAACCAGGGGTCACAGTCTGAGGATAAGGGGTAAGCCATTTAGGACCGAGATGAGGAGAAACTTCTTCACCCAGAGAGTGGTGAACCTGTGGAATTCTCTACCACAGAAAGTAGTTGAGGCCAATTCACTGAGTATATTCAAAAGGGAGTTAGATGAAGTCTTTACTACTCGAGGGATCAAGGGGTATGGCGAGAAAGCAGGAATGGGGTACTGAAGTTGCATGTTCAGCCATGAACTCATTGAATGGCGGTGCAGGCTAGAAGTGCCAAATGGCCTACTCCTGCACCTATTTTCTATGTTTTTAATATGGGGCAAAGATGGATATATGGAGTTAGGTTGCAGATCAGCCATGATCTCATTGAATGGCGGAACAGACTTGAGGGGCATAATTGCTTACTCCTGTTTCTGTTCCTATGGACGCAATTCTTTGATCAATCAGCTACTCTGGGCAACTCCGCTTGGGGAAGAGTTTGGTTGATTTGTATCTTCAAAACAGTCTCCTGCAATTATGGGTATGATTTCTTACTTAGTGCTTAGTCTTCTCAACCTTGTGTCATAGAAACATAGAAAATAGGTGCAGGAGTAGGCCCTTCGAGCCTGCAACGCCATTCAATAAGATCATGGCTGATCATTCCCTCAGTACCCCTTTCCTGCTTTCTCTCCATACCCCTTGATCCCCTTAGCCATAAGGGCCATATCTAACTCCCTCTTGAATATATCCAATGAACTGGCATCAACAACTCTCAGCGGCATGGAATTCCACAGGTTAACAACTCTTGAGTGAAGAAGTTTCTCCTCATCTCAGTCCTCAGACTATGTCCCCTGGTACTGGACTTCCCCAACATCGGGAACATTCTTACCGCATCTAACCTGTCCAGTCCCGTCAGAATCTTATACGTTTCTATGAGATCCCCTCACATCCTTCTAAACTCCAGTGAGTAAAGGCCCAGTTGATCCAGTCTCTCCTCATATGACAGTCCAGTCATCCCTGGAGTTAGTCTGGTGAACCTTCGCTGCACTCCCTCAATAGCAAGAGCATCTTTCTTCAGATTAGGAGACCAAAACTGAACACAATATTCCAGGTGAGGCCTCACCAAGGCCCGGTATAACTGCAGTAAGACCTCCCTGCTTCTATACTCAAATCCCCTAGCTATGAAGGCCAATATACCATTTGCCTTCTTCATCGCCTCTTGTACCTGCATGCCAACTTTCAATGACTGATGAACCATGACACCTAGGTCTCGTTGCACCTCCCCTTTTCCTAATCTACCGCCATTCAGATAATATTATGCCTTTGTGTTTTTGCCCCCTCACATTTATCCACATTATACTGCGTCTGCCATGCGTTTGCCCACTCACCTAACCTATCCAAGTCACCCTGCAGCCTCTTAGCGTCCCCCTCACAGCTCACACCGCCACCCAGTTTAGTGTCATCTGCAAACTTGGAGTTATTACACTCAATTCCTTCATCCAAATTATTAATGTATATTGTAAAAAGCTGGGGTCCCAGCACTGAGCCCTGCAGCACTCCACTAGTCATTGCCTGCCATTCTGAAAAGGACCCGTTTATCATGACTCTCTGCTTCCTGTCTGCCAACCAGTTCTTAATTCACGTCAGTACATTATCCCCAATATCATGTGCTTTGACTTTGCACACCAATCTCTTGTGAGGGACCTTGTCAAAAACCTTTTGAAAGTCCAAATACACTACATCTACTGGTTCTCCCTTGTCCACACTGCTAGTTACATCCTCAAAAAATTCCAGAAGATTCGTCAAGCAGGATTTCCCTTTCATAAATCCATGCTGACTTGGACCAATCCTGTCACTGCTTTCCAAATGCACTGCTATTTCATCCTTAATGATTGATTCCAACATTTTCCCCACTACTGATGTCAGGCTAACCGGTCTATAATTACCAGTTTTCGCTCTCCCTCTTTTCTTAAAAAGTGGTGTTACATTAGAAACATAGACAGTAGGTGCAGGAGTAGGCCATTCGGCCCTTCGAGCCTGCACCACCATTCAATGAGTTCATGGCTGAACATGCGACTTCAGTACCCCATTCCTGCTTTCTCGCCATACCCCTTGATCCCCCTAGTATTAAGGACTACATCTAACTCCTTTTTGAATATATTTAGTGAATTGGCCTCAACAACTTTCTGTGGTAGAGAATTCCACAGGTTCACCACTCTCTGGGTGAAGAAGTTTCTCCTCATCTCGGTCCTAAATGGCTTACCCCTTATCCTTAGACTGTGACCCCTGGTTCTGGACTTCCCCAACATTGGGAACATTCTTCCTGCATCCAACCTGTCTAAACCCGTCAGAATTTTAAATGTTTCTGTGAGATCCCCTCTCATTCTTCTGAACTCCAGTGAATACAAGCCCAGTTGATCCAATCTTTCTTGATATGTCAATCCCGCCATCCCGGGAACAGTCTGGTGAACCTTCGCTGCACTCCCTCAATAGCAAGAATGTCCTTCCTCAAGTTTGGAGACCAAAACTGCACACAATACTCCAGGTGTGGCCTCACCAAGGCCCTGTACAACTGTAGTAACACTTCCCTGCCCCTGTACTCAAATCCCCCCTCGCTATGAAGGCCAACATGCCATTTGCTTTCTTAACCGCCTGTTGTCACATGTGATTTCTCATTAGGTTGGTTCAGTCAAATGTGGAAGCTGCTATACTGCTTGTGGAGTTTTCTGTAAACAGTGGTTGGTCAACTGCAAACATGAGTTTCCCGCCACCCCCAGATGTTTCCTGTTGCTCTTTCAACACTGTAGCTCCTGTATGGTTTGCTGCATCATTTCTTCAATGTAGGTGTTTTACAATCCAATGTTTAGGCAAAAGCAAAATACCGCAGATGCTGGATCTGAAATAAAAACAGAAAATGCTGGAAATCTCAGCGGGCCCGTCCGGCAGCATCTGTGGAGAGAAGCAGAGTTAACGTTTTGGGTTGATGACCCTTCATCATGTTTAGGCAACTTCACTTTGTAACTATCAGCAATCTGTAGCCTTTTGCCTTGTGACTTCAGTCTCTGTACTCACACACAGCTTCATTCTCATTGGAGCCACCAAATGTATCCTCCTTATTGGTATTTGAAAAACAGTGATCATTCTGTCACACCGCGAAGATAAGAAATCTGGCATGCCATTGGTTTGCTTAATTGAGCAATACCGTGGCCTTATGTCACCAGCTGATTAATCATCAAAGCTGCATAAAAGACTTTGGTATCTATTCCAAACAGAGTGCTGTTCTGCTGCACAGTTCTTTAAACTTGCATCAGTGGTGGGGTGGACCCATATTTATTTTGATTCCTATCCACACTAGTACTGTTACCAGCTAGTGTGGTTAACACAGGTCATTGCTTTGTTCAGTGGCAGTCCGCCAGAAGCTACATTTGGCACCCGTTCGGTAAGATAGAATAACTGCTTCTCTCCTTACTGGCTGACACGGAAACAGGCCATTCGGTCCAACCAGTCCATGTCGGAGTTTACCCTGCACATGAGCAAATAGTTCTGGTCAGATTGTTGCTATGTTTCTCGGTTTCTAAACTGGAATGGTAACGAGCACTGACTCAAACGCTGATAGCCGCAGTGCAACGAGGCAGTTCCAGATACATTAAGATAATCTTTAACTATATCATAGCTTGACGAGCTGTTCAGCAAAAATTGTTGCTGAGTCTCAGTATTTGTTTGTAAGATTAATATGGTGATAAGTGAGTTGCTTGTGTCAAGGGGATATCGGGAAATATGGGGGTTAATCTGAGCCTTTTGGAGGAATATAAAGGTGGGATGAATCCGAATATTGAGTAAGCATTTGTTTAAGAGTTATAAATGTAGTTGCTTGGTACTCTGGGTACTATAAGGTTGTCGTATATTTCTAGAAAAATATCTATTTTGTAATGGTTAGTCGAGGTTCTCTCTGGTAAGAAAGTGAGTTTGTCTCTTAAGTTAAGTTTCCTAATCTCTTTGATTTGCTTTCGGTTTTTGTATTTTTAAGGATTGTAACCGGATTCTATTCAATGTGTTATCTTTGCTTTCCAGATAATCAGAGTTGGATTTTTCCAATCTTGTGACTGAGTCTTGGCCACATTCAGGTTGGGAAAGTTAGAGGTGTTGCCTCAACTATACTTGGAACTAAAGCCGATAGATTTGTTTATTTTATTCAATTGTACAAATTTCACCTTTTTAAATAATATCTGTTTGCAGTTGCTATCAATAACCTATGTCTCTCCATTAGTATATTCGTATTGTATAGGAATTGGATATATACTTGTAAAGGAAAACATTGCAGGGTTATGGGGTAAAGGGCAGGAGAGTGGGACTGATTGGATAGTTCTTTCAAAGAGCCAGCACAGGCACGATAGGCCAAATGGCTCCTTCTGTACTATATGATTTTATAATATAGCGATTTTGGATTATTGCCCTAATTCTTGATTCTGTCCTAGAACATGTAGTGCAAGTGCTATCTACTTCACATTACAATATTAGTCGTGTCAGAATGCGGCAATAATTCGTATGCAAGAGGGCAGAACTTCGAAATTATTTTTAAGAGAACTGCATAAACATTTGGTTACTTGTTTGCTGTATCGATTAAATAGAGCAACAGAAGCATTTCTCCCATCCATATTGCAATAAAATGGAATAAACTGAAAGATTTTGTACATAGTTAGATTATATTGAAGCTTCAATTGCATAAATCAGCATATGGATTCCAAAGCATTAAAATAAGAACATAAGAAATAGGAGCAGGAGTCGGCCATTTGGCCCCTCGCGCCTGCTCCGCCATTCAATAAGATCATGGCTGATCTGATCCTGGCCTCAACTCCACTTCCCCGCCTGCTGCCCATAACCCTTGACTCCCTTATCGTTCAAAAATCTGTGCATCTCCACCTGAAATACATTCAATGAGCCAGCCTCCACAGCTCTCTGAGGCAGAGAATTCCAAAGATTCACAACCCTCTGAGAGAAGAAATTCCTCCTCATTTCTGTTTTAAATGACAACCCCTTATTCTGTAACTATGCCCCCTAGTTCTAGATTCCCCCACGAGAGGAAACATCCTCTCTGCATCTACCCTGTCAAGCCTCCTCAGAATCTTATACATTTCAATAAGATCACCTCTAAGTCTTCTA
Source organism: Pristiophorus japonicus (assembly GCF_044704955.1). Lineage (NCBI taxonomy): Eukaryota > Metazoa > Chordata > Chondrichthyes > Pristiophoridae > Pristiophorus > Pristiophorus japonicus. The sequence continues at coordinate 315,511,559 of NC_091979.1, forward strand.
AGCTCCAAAGAGTATAGGCCCAACCTGCTCAACCTTTCTTCATATGACCACCCCTTCATCTCAGGAATCAACCTCGTGAACCTTCTCTGAACAGCCTCCAGTGCAAGTATATCCTTCGTTAAATAAGGAGACAAATGTACGCAGTATTCCAGGTGTGGTCTTACCGTCCTGTACTTTTATACTCCATACCCCTTGCAATAAAGGCCAACATTCCATTTGCCTTCCCAATTACTTGCTGTACCTGCATGTTAATTTTTTGTGTTTCATGTACAAAGACCCCCAGATCCCTCTGTACCACCGCATTTTGTAATCTCTCCCTATTTCAATAATAATTTGCTTTTTTATTTTTCCTACCAAAGTGGATAACCTCACTTTTTCCCACATTATACTCCATCTGCCAAATTTTTGCCCACTCATTTAGCCTGTCTATATCCCTTTGTAGATTCTTTGCGTCCTCCTCACAACTTGTTTTCCCACCTATCTTTGTATCATCGGTAAATTTGGCTACATTACACTCGGTCCCTTCATTCAAGTCATTAATATAAATTGTAAATAGTTGAGGCCCCAGCACCGATCCCACCCAAAGGCACTTGTAACAAATTGGTCTGTTATATGCTGAGCTATGTTCTCTTATATTTGCATGTTGCAGACGAGTCCACTTAACATCCCATTTGACTGTTATACACATTTTAGTGTTCACTGCTGCTGGTTTTCGTAGAAGTTTATAAAGTAATACTGGGATTCAAGCTATTTGCAGCTGTTAAATAATTATTTCTTTTTTAAAAGCTAGTTTTATGTTTACATGTATTTTGTACAGTGCATTTAGTAAGTGAAAAATCAGCATTATTTTGAGATTTGCATTCTACATGTATCTGCTTAGCTTTCAGTAGGTTGCCTTTGATTCTGTAATTGTAGTTCATTGATTAAAATTCACCAACATTGCAGGATTAATGCCCCTGTAATTGTAAATGGTGCCTTTATCTTGTTTTGCCCGAAGGAAGAAATCTCAAGGCTCATCCAGTTCTAAATACGGTTTTCTAACTGTTAATATCTTAAATTGGAAAAGTAAATGTTGCCCATTATCATAGCCATACAGCACAGAAAGAGGCCAATCAGCCCATTGTGTCTGACTCTTTGAAAGAGCTATTCAATTCATCCCCTTTCCCCATAGCCCTGCAAATCTTTCCTTTTCAAGAATAGATCCAATTCCCTTTGGAAAGTTACAATTGAATCTGCTTCCACCATCCTTTCAGGCAGTGCATTTTATTGGTGTAGTGTTCCTTTTTCTGTATAAACCTGTTCTTTAGTATCATTCTCTCCCTTACAATTTGACTATTCATAATGAAGCACCCGAGTTGCTTCACTTTTATCTGTTCAACATGTCAGCCTCAATGTAAATCGTTCGCTGGTGCTTTTACAAGTAACAATCCATTTTGTGTATATTTTACAGATTGAAGATGAGCCGACTATTTTTTGCCTTGCTTTTCTTACTGCAAGATGGGAGCATATGTAAAGAATTTGAGGAAGGACGCCGTAAGTTTAAGGTGGATCCTGAAGCCCATATGAACATTGTAAGTTACACATTTACCGTTATCTAAAATAGCAGTAATATTACTCAGTATTCAAATATAAATCATTTTTGGGATTTCAGTACTTGTTTCTACTGCCTGTATGTGTTAAGAAATCATTACTTTGAACCTTTTTGATAGCACTTGAAAGGTTATGGGGCCGAAATTGCCCACCGTCTGAAACAAGTCGCACCTACCGCTCGAAGTGTTCCGGCCGCCCCAATGCAAGGGTCGGCCAAACAGTAGAAATTCAGCACTTCAGGGGGTTTTTTTGGACTGGGGTGGAAGTTGCCTCATCGGGACGGAAGTGGGGGGGCGGGGCGGACTCTGCAGCCACTTTAGTGGCAAACACTGGGCCACCAGGGAGGGTTTCGGCCAGGCCAGTGGCCTGGCACCCAAGAGGGGGGTGCCAGGCTGCCTGTTGACGGCCCGTCCGAAACTGCGGCATAATTGTCGGCCTGACCTGGCACTCTGCCGACAAAAAAAAAAAATAACATGGTGTTGCCGGCAGCGCCACCTCTCCTTTAAGGGCGGCCATGCCGCTCAGCCACAGAGATTGTACCGACAGAAAAAGCTATCAACGGCAGCAACCGGCGGTGGTGCCACTCCCGTGGAGCAATTCCGGGAAATGCCCAATTTCCCGAGGGGCAATTTCGGGCAGAGGTCCTACCGGTCGTTAAGGGGTTGACGCGTGCATGACGTGGTGGGAAAACGGGCGGAGTGGTCCTTTACACTGCTCCAAACCTGAGGAAGAACAATTTTTTAAATGGTGGCCCCTCCGCGGAGACTCAGCAGCCATTCCGCACCGCCGCTTTATAGTAAGGAGCAATTTCGGCCCTTATATGTTGCATCCTAGAGATACAGTGTGTGCATTGTATGATACAGGGAAAATTGTGTTCCAGAAAGTCTGACATCACAATTGTTGCCCCCAGTTCTCCCCTTCCCCCTCCCCCCCCCTTCACTTTCTTGAGAGGACAATATCCCATTGGAGTTAAGAAGGCTTTAGTAGAAGTTGAAAATATAATGGGGAGGGTGCATAGAGATACCATTTCCTCTATAATTGTGAGGTCCATAATGAGCAGATATCAAATTAAAATTGTTATCAAGAAAGTGAGGTTGAGAGATTAGGAAAAATGTCCTTACACTGAGTTGTTGGAGTGCTTTGCTATTGTTGAGGTAGAGGCCATTGGATAAACATTTGAAGCGGAGTAAGATGCTGGACAACGGGAAGAGAGCAGAGCAGTGGGACTAGTTTTGGATTGCTGAACCAAAGAGCTGCCACAGAAACGATGAGCCGAATAGCCGCCTTCTATGCTGTAAATGTCAATGATTCCAGAGCCTTTCTTGTCAACAGGTCATTAGAATGTGGAGGACATCACAGCTGAGCCTGACCCTGACCCTGTCCTCCTGACACACAGAGGCTACTAATGGTGATCAGAACAGGGAGCTCTGATTGATTTTTGTCTTCCCTCACCCAGGGGTCCTTAGACCAGCTATCTCAACAGACTGAGGAATCTATTAAGCAGTGGCCATAGAATATAGAAACGACATAATGTTCCCATTTATTTTAATTTCTCCAAAGATAATTTAGAGAGAGAGGCTAGATTTCACACTGAGCTGTAGATTTGCAATACAGCAATGACTAATTGTTTCAAATATTTTTCTACATTAGAATTGATTTGAAAATTTAGCTTGAGTGTTAAATCATCAGTATACTAACTAGTCCATGTATTGCTAATTTTCCTATACATTTTTGTAGTCACTTTAAAATGTGTATTTTTTTTGTCTATGCTAGGGTGAACTTTGTCAGCCTACATTATGTGCTCAAATCTTGAGTGTGGCTTGAACCCAACAACTGACTCAGAGGCGAGAGTGCTACTACCACAAGGGTGACACCTAAACCCATGTTTGGAGTGTGGGTGCTCCCTGACCTGTATTGCACAACCCCTGCCTTGGCTTCTCATTACTATTTACATTTTGAATATATATATTAGTCATGCTTTTAGGTCTGTGTATCTAAATTCCTAGTGCCTGCTCTAAACTGTAATTCACTGTGTGTGTGTGTGTGTGTGTGTGTGTGTGTTTTCTACTAGTTCCTGCACTCCATTGCTTCTGTCAGTATTCTATTTTAATTTTGTATCCAAACGGCAAAGCACCAAGACTTCAGTGCGTAGTTGAAGCTTGGGCATTTCAGGCTGAAGCAAAGTTCACCGGTTCATTTGTATTGTAGGAGATGGTGGACATAGATTTGACTCTTTGTTTCCAATTGAACGTGGAAATTTCACTCAAAACAAAAATGTTGAGATTTTCTTCATTTTAAAATTGTCTGCCTTCTCTATCTCCATCTCTGCAGGTGCCAAAGCATGCTGATTGGTTTCTTTTGAGCCAATCAAAAACCATTTAAACACTGAATTCCATATGTGCTGTGCACATCTGTTGGAAAAAATAATTTCCTAAATTCTAGTTCAATTTTTATTATTGCTCTGAGCATTGCAATTTACAGCCACACCTATTAATTTATCTTATTCTGTGTACCTGAGATATTTCTGTTATCAGTTTTTGCCTTTACAACAGAACTTCCCTCCTCCCTTACTCGGCCCGTATGACAGTCTTTTTTTTATATGTCCTGGAGGGAAATGGAGTCATCTGCGGTTTCTATTTAACCTTGGCCTTGAGTTTTCCAGTATTGGCTTTCAACTTATATTAGTGGACATGAGCTGTATGTTTACTGACCACCACTCCTGCCCTCAGCCCCAGATATTCCTCCAATTGCCGCAGGCTTTGAACTTTGCTGCTCCCAGTTGTCCGTTAACAGCAAACCAACTCCTCTGCATCCTTACTTCAACTTGGGGCCTGATATCACTTTCCAGTTCCTATTTCAGCCAATTGCACCGCTTCCTGGTCGGTGCTGCTCATCACGCCATTTCATGCCTGTTCGCTCCATTCTCCAGCCTCCTGGCAATGGCAGGGGAGATTTGCTGTAGAATTAGTTCAGTGTGCTGCATGGTACACACCTCCTGATGTTTGAAACCAGCATATCCTCCGACATAAGCAGTGCTTTGGGGGATCCATTAGGTCTTATTTATTTCTGAAACTGGCAATAAAACAGCAGTGAAATACCTGGTGGATTCATCCTTGAGAAAACACAGTTGATAATATGATAAACGGTGAGCAACAGCAACTGTCATTTAAAGAGCACCTTTCATGTAATGAAATAAATGGGTCACTTTACAGGAGGTACAACAGGAAGTGGGTGAGAGGGGATGTTTTCCAGCCCCACCCCCTTTTAATTGTACAGGACAATAAAAATAGAATAAATATGTTATACAGAATCTACCCAGCTGCTCTTGTTGGCCTTCTCTCAATATAGAGGCACAGAGAGTATCTCTTAGCATACTGTGGTTCCATTTATTTCGGTGGGACAAGCTACTAACACGAAAACATTGAAATAAGTTTGGTCAAATCAATGCATGTTTAATAATTAGAAAAGTATTGGATTTAGTAACTGCGCTTTTGACCGAGTATGGGATCAAGGACCCCTGGAAAAATTGAAATCAATGGGAATCGGGGAAATTCTCCCCTGGCTGGTGTCATACCTAGCACAAAGGAGGATGGTTGTGGCTGTTGGAGACCAATCATCTCAGCCTCAGGACATCGTTGCAGGCGTTCCTCAGGGCAGTGTGCTAGACCCAACCATCTTCAGCTGCTTCATCAATGACTTTCCCTCCATCATAAGGTCAGAAGTGGGGATGTTTGCTGATGATTACAGTGTGTTTAGTTACATTTGCAGTCCTCAGATAATGAAGTAGTCAGTGCCCGCATGCTGCAAGCCCTGGACCACATTCAGGCTTGGGCTGATGAGTGGCAGTGCCAAGCAATGACCACCTCCCCATGACATTTAATGGGATTACCATCACCAAACCCAGCATCAATATCCTGGGGTCACAATTGACCAGAAACTTAACTGGACCAGCCACATAAATACTGTGGCTACAAGAGCAAGTCAGAGGCAAGATATTCTGTGGTGAGTGACTCATCTACTGACTGCCTTTCCACCATCTACAAGGCACAAGTCAGGAGTGTGATGGAATACTCTCCACTTGCCTGGATGAGTGCAGCTCCAACAACACTCAAGAAGCTCGACACCATACAGGTCAAAGCAGCCTGCTTGATTGGCACCCCATCCACCACTTTAAACATTCACTTCCTCCACCACTGGCGCACCGTGGCTGCAGTGTGTACCATCTACACAATGCAGTGCAACAACTCGCCAAGGCTTCTTCGACAGCACCTTCCAAACCCGCGACCTCACCTAGAAGGACAAGGGCAGCAGGCACATGGGAACACTACCACCTCCAAGTTTTACTTCAAGCCACACACCATCCTGGCTTGGAAATATATCGCAGTTTCTTCATTGACGTCAAAATCCTGGAACTTCCACCCTAAATTTGAGTGTTCGAATTTCTTAATGGTTCTGATCAGTCCAGTGTCTTTTAGGCTATTTTTTCCTATTCAAAAAAAGTGACATTGTATTGTACTATCTGCTTTCCCAGCGTCAGCTTATCTCCTACCATGGTTACCCAAGTGAAGAGTATGATGTGGTGACTGCCGATGGATATATCCTCAGCATAAACAGAATTCCCCACGGATTTAATAATAGTACAACTCAAGGTAACTACACGGTGGCAATTTGACGTCTTTAGTCAAGAGGGCTTAAATGTGATAAATTGAGGTTAGCATTTCACCACTTATCATTGAGGAAATAGTGAAGTGTTTAATCTTCCCCCTCTCCTACCCCTTTTACAGAAGTAAATAAGCTCGTAAAGGATATTAGAAAGGGAAAGTCCAGACACTGTTTCACATTAAACAGTGACAGTCAAACAAAGGCACGGGTTCAAATGAGCTCTAGACAAATTTAGGACTGACCAGGAAGCTGTTTACACAGTGTTTGGAACACAGCCTGTAAAATGACCTTCTGGGAAGAGTAATAAATGCTTGAACCATTTAAGAAAGTGCTGAAGGCTGCAATTGGGGGGGATGAGGAGGGCACAAGATAGTGGGGATGCCACATTGCTCTCTGTTTCCATTTTTTAAATTACTTATTATTTTTCAATTGATAATTGAAGCTGTAATGCTATCAAGAAACTAGCTATTAACTCATGAATATCCTGCGTTTAATGAGTCCAATGAAGTAGATTTGCACTAAATTAGATGGTACTGATATTTTCCATTTCATGCTAATCATTCTCCTAGCTCTGATGTCTGTCTGACTGGTGAGATTAGGAGTGTAAAAGTTTCACTTGCATTTTAAATAGAGGACATTGCTTAAAAGCTTACAACTGCACTTGGGGAATGTGCAATGTGAGCCAGTTTTGGCTGTGCTTGTAACATAATCTCAATAGAGAATTGTTTAAAGTTTATTAAACAGTGCAGAAGTAACTGTAAATTGTAGTTATAGGTACTATAATCTGAGGAAGAATAAATAACCAGAGATTTTGTGAGCTTTTTTTTTGAGGACAGAGATATGAGATGAAAAAAGAACTTGAAAGAGCTTTGATAAATATTGGAAAATTAGCTAAGAGATGATATACTAAATGGAGGCGCAGCAAAAAGAGGAAGTGATAAAGAAAAATGAGTAACTTGCTAGATTAGGACATTTGGGTTTTATTTATACACCCTCCCAGAAATAAATAATTACATCTTGGACTGAAAGAAAGAACTTGCATTTATATTTATGTAGTGCCTCACAGCCAATGAAGCACTCGCTGTGGAAATGTGGAGCAATACAGCAGCCAATTTGCACACAGCAAGATCCCACAAACAGCAATGAGATATATGACCAGTTAATGTCTTGGCAGTGTTGGTTGAGGAATGAATGTTAGCTGGGGGAACTCTGCTGTTCTATGAATAATGTTGTGGGACCTTCATGTCCACCTGATTAGACAGAAGGGCCATCGCTTTAACCTCTGACAGTGCAGCTAATAGTAAATTAGCAAGTTTTCTTTGTTTTCTTTTTTTGTATTGAACGAGAAGATTTTCAGGTAATTACCTGTATCTGGAACTTGGTGCATTGATCATTTTTAAGCAGAATTATTAATTTCTGTGCCAGGCAATGTACTTTAATGAAGAATAGCGTCAACTTTGTAAGTCATTAACAAAAGGTGCCACCAGGCTAAAATCTGCAGCCTATATGCCTTAATTTGGTTATTTTGTTCATGGGATTCTGAGTGCTGCTTGTTTATTCCATAACTTGGTTTATTTGTCAATTACCAGTATTGAGTCAAAAATAGGAAAATGGTGAGGAATGTGGCTTTTAACAAAAAATAAAGTGCCACGCAGACTAGCATAACTAGAGTAATGGAAGCAGACTGAGATGAAAGGGCATGCAGTGTTTTTTAAATCAGCATCTGATCAGTTGCAGAAATTCTTTTTTATTACCAAAACAAAACACAATCGAAGGATCTTGATTTCTGTATTCTGCATTGACACAGTCAGGTATATTCTCTGCCTGTCACTATTGTGAACAAGAAAGTTGGCACAGGTGACGTTTCCCTGTTAACACCAGCATTGAATTTTTTGCTGTCATTGATAATCGGAGAAAATGAACAACAATTAGAACACTGTCTTTGCAACTCTGGGACCTGATTGAAGGTTCAGCCCCCAGAACACACACTTGTGAGTTTATCAATTAGTGTCTTAATTATAGGCAGTTTGGTGCTATAGAATAGCATCACCAAGAACTTAAACTGAGAACGGCCAAACACACGTTTAAATTTGTGCTATATTCAAATGTCTATTCAGGATCTGCTCCTTATATATATTTTTTTAATTGCAGCTTGGTAGCGCTCCCTCTTGAGTTAGGTAGCTGTGGGCTGAAGTCCAATCCCAAGTCTTCACATAATTTAGGTTGACACTTCAGTATAGTATTACATAGAATATACAGCACAGAAACGGGCCATTCAGCCCAAATGCTCTATGTATTGAGGGAGTACTGCACTGTTGGAGGTGCCACTATTCGAAGAAGGGTAGGACGTTTCTCCAGGTGTCCTGGACAACATTCCTGTCTTAACTTATCCCACCAACAGATGAACTGGTCCTTTATCTCATTGCTGCTGTGTTCATCCATATGGCAATGGTAACTGGGCTTCACGTAATTCATTGTATGTAGAATCATAGAATGGTTACAGCACAGAAGGAGACCATTTGTCCCATCAAGTGCGTGCCGGCCCGCTGCAAGAGCACTTCTGCTAGTCCCACTCCTCCGCCCTTTCCCCATAGCCCTGCAAATCTTTTCCTTCAGCTACTTAACCAATGTGAGGCGCTTTGGGACATCCTGAGAAATGCGCTAGAGTATTTTATCAATGGAGGTTTTTCTAAGGGCTGGAATTTCATCAGCCTTCCGCCGCGTTTTACGGCAGTATTTTCCTCTCTTTTGGTGAAAAACCACTTGGTGGGAATTTCATCAAAGTGTTCCGTCGCGGTTTCGAAATACCGCTGGGGAGCGGACCGCCAGTGTGCAACACTGAAAAAATCGCTTCCGCCCGAGTTTGGTGGTAGTGGTGATCCATATTTGGTGGGGAAAAAAATGCCAAGGAGAAACCAGCCGGAGCAGCCCTTCGATGGGCGGTAACATAGAAACATAGAAAGTAGGTGCAGGAGTAGGCCATTTGGCCCTTCGAGCCTGCACCACCATTCAGTATGATCATGGCTGATCGTGCAACTTCAGTACCCCATTCCTGCTTTCTCTCCATACCCCTTGATCCCTTTAGCCGTAAGGGCCACATCTAACTCCCTTTTGAATATATGTAACGAACTGGCCTCAGCAACTTTCTGTGGTAGAGAATTCCACAGGTTCACAATTCTCTGAGTGAAGAAGTTCCTCCTCATCTCAGTCCTAAATGGCTTACCCCTTAACCTTAGACTGTGACCCCTGGTTCTTGACTTCCCCAACATCGGGAACATTCTTCCTGCATCTAACCTGTCCAATCCCGTCAGAATTTTATATGTTTCTATGAGATCCCCCCTCATTCTTCTAAATTCCAGTGACTATAAGCCTAGTCGATCCAGTCTTTCTTCACATGTCAGTCCTGCCATCCCGGGAATCAGTCTGGTGAACCTTTGCTGCACTCCCTCTATGGCAAGAATGTCCTTCCTCCGATTAGGAGACCAAAACTGCACACAATACTCAAGGTGTGGTCTCACCAAGGCCCTGTACAACTGCAGTAAGACCTCCCTGCTCCTATACTCAAATCCCCTCACTATGAAGGCCAGAATGCCTTTTGCCTTCTTTACTGCCTGCTGTACCTGCATGCCTTCAATGACTGATGTACCATGGCACCCAGGTCTCGTTGCACCTCCCCTTTTACTAATGTGTCACCATTCAGATAAATCTGCCTTCCTGTTTTTGCAACCAAAGTGGATAATCTCACACTTATCCACATTATACTGCATCTGCCATGCATTTTCCCATTCACCTAACCTGTCCAAGTCCCCCTGCAGCCTCCTAGCATCCTCCTCGCAGTTCGCTCCTTCACCCAGCTTAGTGTCATCTGCAAACTTGGAGATATTACATTCAATTCCTTCGTCTAAATCATTAATGTATATTGTAAATAACTGGGGTCCCAGCACTGAACCCTGCGGTACACCACTAGTCACTGCCTGCCATTCTGAAAGGGACCTGTTGATTCCCACCCTTTGCTTTCTGTCTGCCAACTAGTTCTCTATCCACGTCAATACATTACCCCCAATACCATGTGCCTTAATTTTGCACACTAATCTCTTGTGTGGGACCTTTTGAAAGTCCAAATACACCACATCCACTAGTTCTCCCTTATCCACTCTACTAGTTACATCCTCAAAAAATTCTAGAAGATTTGTCAAGCATGATTTCCCTTTCATAAATCCATGCTGACTTGGACCGATCCTGTCACTGCTTTCCAAATGCGCTGCTATTACATCTTTAATAATTTACTCCAATATTTTCCCCACTACCGATGTCAGGCTAACTGGTCTATAATTCCCTGTTTTCTCTCTCCCTCCTTTTTTAAAAAGTGGTGTTACATTAGCTACCCTCCAATCCATAGGAACTGAACCAAAGTCTATAGAATGACTACCAAATATTTCTAGGGCCACTTCCTTAAGTACTCTGGATGCAGACTATCAGGCCCTAGGGATTTATCAGCTTTCAGTCCCTTCAATTTCCCCAACACCATTTACTGACTAATAAGGATATCCCTCAGTTCCCCCTTCTCGCTAGACTCTCGGTCCCCGAGTATTTTCGGGAGGTTATTTGTGTCTTCCTGTTGGTCTGCCATTTCCTTGTTCCCCATTATGAATTCCCCTGATTCTGCCTGCAAGGGACTTACGTTTGTCTTCACTAATCTTTTTCTCTTCACATATCTATAGAAGCTTTTGCAGTCACTTTTTATGTTCCCTGCAAGCTTACTCTCACTCTATTTTCCCCCTGCTAATTAAATCCTTAGTCCTCCTCTGCTGAATTCTAAATTTCTCCCAGTCCTCAGGTTTGCTGCTTTGTCTGGCCAATTTATATGCCTCTTCCTTGGATTTAACACTTTCCCTAATTTCCCTTGTTAGCCACGGTAGGTATGAAATCCTGCAAAAAAAGAAAAGTGAAAGTTTATTTTAAAATTCTTTTGCAGCGATTCACAGGAAAAGAGTCCTGTGAATGTTTTGCGATTTTAATTTTTTTTTATTTTTGGTTTTAAAAAAAAAAAATGTTTTTGTGTTTTTTCCCCCCTCCCTCGGCCCAATGCGTAGCCATGGACTAAATTTGATGAGGATCGCATTTTCCTCCGAGAATCCACGTGCAGCGGTGATTTTTCCCGCCAGGTGGATTTTTTTTCATTTCTTGATTCATTTTCTGCCGTTCTTAATTGAATAATCATAGCAGTTTTTTGGGCGGTAAATCGGTGATGGTGGTTTTTGATAAAAATCCAGCCCTTAGTATTAATTGTTAAAATTCAACATCTGTGCAATATCTGAAATATTATAGATGGTGAGTTAACTGTTGTACAAGAAAACCTGAGCTATTTGCTACAGATTCTTGTTTATAATCTTTTTCGTCCAATCTAACTACAGATATTGGGACCAAAATTGTTCCTTTTTTAAGAGCCGTTGCTGCCTCAAAGAAGCGGTATCGGGTCGATAAGCACATACCTGTCTCAGTCGGAGCGGAGGTGCCGACATTCAAGAAATTGCCCCCCTCTATTTTTGAGCTGGTGCATGCTACCCCCCCGCATGGGAAATTGCCTCACGGGAGTGGATTGGCTGCCGCTCGGTGCCCCCGATAGCTTTCCCTGATGGGAAGCGGCGAGTGGCTGGGGGACACATCCATCCTTAAAGGGGAGGGCGCACTGCCGCATCCGCCATTTTATTTTAATAGTCGGCCGACTTCAAAGTCGGCTCGACAGTGGCGGCCACAGGTTCGGCTGGGCCACTAGCAGGCAGCCCATCATTCCCTCTTGAGTACTGGGCCGCTGGCCCGGCCGAACACCTCCCTGGTAGCACAGTGGGCCCAACTAAACTTTGCGCAGAGCTCGCAGAGGCCCTCCCCTTTAACTGAAGGGGAGGGACCTTATGACGTGGCACATCCACCTCGCGCTGACGTCATAAGCGTCGCCGCGCTGACCGCCCGCCTTCCACTCTGCTGCCGAATGACTTCTGCCCTTCAGGTGCCCCAAACACCGCCCGGAGAAAAGAAAAACTTTTAAAGCTTCAATTTCATTCGACTCCGCCCCAAAATTCTTTATATCGGTCGGTGCGCCCCGTTTCGGTCTCGGGGCAATTTCGGCCCCATAATTTTTGTCAGTTGAGGAATTAACAATCATGGCACCAAACCATAGATTAGCAAATTGTATGACTAAACAAGACAAGAAATAGACCTTCAGATGTTTAATCTCTTGCAGCCTCATGGAGTGAATCTTGATAAGGTTGCTGTATTGACTGTTGAATTCCAGTCCTATTTGTCCCAACGCAGCCAGTGTATCTCCAGCAATGACTTTCTGCTCTCATTCCTGTCCGGGCTCCTACAGACTAGCCCAAGGTTCCATTCTTTTCCTTGTTTACACGGTATCCTTTGCAGATATTATCCAATGGTCAGTTTCCGTATGTATGCTGACTCAAGTCCATGACAACATGTGTGTTGTTAGATCGCTTATCCAACAAGTTGTGCTTATGCAGAATTTCCTCCAGTTGAACATTGGGAAGACGAAAACCATATTATTCAGCTCCCAGCAAAACCTCTGTACCCTTGCCACAACTTCACTTTTACCCTCTGTCTACTTGCACTTGTCCGTTAGGCCTGTGTACCCAATGCATTGAATTCAGAATCTTCATCCTTATTTACAAATCCTTCCATGGCCTTGCCCTACTCTACCTCTGCACCTTCTCTACCTCTGCACCTTCTCTAGCCCTACATCCCAGGCTATACCACTTGGTCCTCCCGCTCTAGCCTTCTGTGCATTCTCCTTTCCCTCTGTTCTACCATTTGTGATAGAGCCCTCTGCCATCTGTCTGAAATGTATTTCCTGTGCTTCTCTTCTCTCCCCCACCCCACTCCCACCTTGCTGCTTCGCTCCCAGTCCTAAAAAGTCAATTTAAAAAAAAATATTTCATCGATGTTTTTACTCATGTCTTCTAGCTCTTTCAGTACTGCTCGACATCCTTGTGAAGTGCTTTGGGACATATTCTATGTTAAAGGCACTATGTTAATGGACATGGGTTGAGCTGTACTGGATTACACAGACCAGATAGCTCCCAGTTCAGAGCCATAGACTATAAGCAATGTGGGATATTACAAGTGTCCCCACTCTTAATTGTTCTCCAATGATCCCTGCTGAAAAGTATGCATGTGGGTCATTCAACCAAGTACAGGGACATGCTTAGCTGTGATGCTCCCCACAATCAAATAGTATGTGCAGAATGGTCACCTGGGCAAGACACCAGACTTGGCACCTATAAAGATGGAGCAAAGCATGAACCATGTGGCCCAAGAGACCAGAAGAAACCATTGTGGCCAACAAGAATAGAAACTGCTGCGCTTTAAGATGGAAACTGATCAAAATTAATTTCTAGAACAGAGCCTGGAAAGAGGAACTTTTCAAGCCGACATTGTGCAATGTAGTTAAGTTGCAGGTCAGCTTATTCTGTTTACCACAGTGACGATCCAGACTCTGTGGCGGCAGTAATCTTTCAACAGTGTGACCAATGGTTATGGAGTTGAAGTCCTACTTTATATGTTCCATAAACGCTTAATGCCATAAACCAATTTACACTTGTAATATGAACCACTGTGAAATTTCTACAAATAATGATGCAAAATAACCTGCTCCCTTTCTAGTAATTGTACCTGGTCTCTGTCCTTTAATAGAATGGGAGTTGATCTCAATCTCCATTTATACTACAGTGCTGTAGCACCCACTGCTGTAGCTGTTAAACCAGGTGGAAATATCAAAAGTTGCTTGCAGCAGCAATTGGATTACCCCATTGGCTCCAAATCAGAGTTAAATTCTTCAGTGGGAATTTTTTGTTGTTGCCAGTACCAAAATTGTTGGTCAATTGAGGGCTATTTGTAGCGTATTACAGGTTCCACATGATGCTCTCTCCTGATTTCTACCTAAATATTCACAATGTTATTTGCCCTTACTTTGAACAGGAGTTGAAATGATGAGAGTGCAGCAAATTGCACAATTCACTAATGCCAATATTTGCATTTAATGCATAGACACGGAAAGCAGAGGGCTAATTGGGAGTGCAGACTGCAGACAGTACAAATGTTGTATACTTCAGGGTCCTTAGAAGCTTCTAGAAGGGCTTTGATAGAAGTGAGCCACTGTTCAATGGCCCCAAAAAGTCAGAGCTTAGCAAAGGCACATAACCTTCCATTTATACTTTGGGTAGTATTCCAGAGGCCTGGAATAATAATCCAGAGATATGAGTTCAAATCGCACCACGGCAGCTGGGGAATTTAAATTCAGTTAATTAAATAAATCTGGGGAGAAAAGCTAGTATCAGTAATGGTGACCATGAAACTACTGGATTGTTGTACAAACCCATCTGGTTCGCTAATGTCCTTTAGGGAAGGAAATCTGCTGTCCTTACCCGGTCTGGGCGTATATGTGACTCCAGACCCACAGCAATGTGGTTGACTCTTAACTGCCCTCCGAATTGGCGGCTCACCATCACCTTCTCAAGGGCAGTTAAGGATGGGCAATAAATGCTGGCCTTGCTAGCGAAGCCCATATCTCATGAACGAGTTTAAAAAAGCATAAATTCAGGCAGTAAGGCTTCTTTGGTATCGAGAGGGTGCAGGGCATCTTCAGTTGCCAATTCGGATTCCATCGGGCTACGCTGTGCCACACAGAAATAGGAAAAGGATATTACTCGGGTCAGTGTAAATTTCTGTATGATGCCAGCCTGAGCATTCTCCTCATTATTGCCAAATGTCCTAGGAATTGCCATTCTGCAACAGACAATGTTCCAAGTTCTGCCCCACAGAGATGGCAAACCAAAATGTTTGGCTGCTCAGATAGTCTTGCTAACCTCTGACTATTGGTGAAGAGAACCATTCAAGAGGAATTTTAAATGAGGCAAAGGAATTTGTGTGAAAATAATGAAGAATAGGGAAAAGAAGCCAGTCTTCGTCTACATATATGTACGAACAACATGTGTAGTTACCCAGTAAAATTTCATGAAATCAGCAACCAGCCGGTGTGAATTCATTCGTCTAAATTTCTTCTTATGGGGAACATAATTTATTTGGAAGCCAAACAGGTTGAATAATTATCTTTTGTTTGTAAATTTCAATGGAAGCCCACTGTTTTCATCTTCTAACAATGTGCATTTATATGGCGCCTTTAACATCCCAAGGCGTTTCACCGGAGTGTAATCAAACAAAATTTGATACTGAGCCACATAAGGAGCTATTAATACAGGTGGCCAAAGAGGTAGGAGCGTCTTAAAGGAGGAGAGAGATGCGGAGAGGTTTAAGGAGGAAATTCCAGAGCTTGGGTCCTAAGTAGCTGAAGGCACGGCCGCCAGTGATAGAGTGATGAAAATTGGGGATGTGCAAAAGACCAGAATTAGAGGAGCGCAGATATCTTGGAGGAGGTTACAGAGATGGGGAGTGGCAAGGCCATGGGTGAGAATTTTGACATCGGTGTGTTGCCAGACCAGTAGCCATTTGTCGGTCAGTGAGCACAGGGGTGATAGGTGAATGGAACTTGGTGCGAGTTAGGTTACGTGCATCAGAGATTGGATAAGCTCAAGTTTACGAAGTATAATGGTCAGAAACAATTACTTTTCCTAGAGGTTGGGAGGTACCCAAAATTTTAAATGAGCACAATTGTTCAGCAACTCGTGGAAATTCTAACTTGTAATCGTCAGTGTCTTTGCTGAGCCTCTGGGTACAAACCAAAAGGAAAAATTACTTTCTTTTTGATGCAATGTGATTTTAAACCATTATTAAAGCTTATAATTCAGTTAATTTATTTTAGCATTTCATTCATTTCTTTATTTTTCCACATTATTCACTTCTCTTACTGGTATGACTCTGGCTTCCCCGGACAATGCGTTCTGTGCATCTATCCTGCCATTGCTCCCATCCTTCTAAACACATCAATTCTGGAAAAGGGTTTCTACTTGGAACAGTAGCCTGTCTTTACTGTTTTCAAATGCTAATTGACGTACTGATTTCCAGCATTTTCTGTTTCTATTTCAGATTTCCAACATTTGCAATATGTTTTCCTTTTACCTACTACAGATATCTCCATCTTTTTCTGGCTCTTTTAAGGATATGCTTTGTATGTTCTTATTGGACATGTTTTTATAGCTTGTCTTGGAAACACAGTTGAGTCTTATCACCTTGGAAGTACTAACTCACAAATGGAGAAGCAAGGTTGTTACATTTGCCAAACAATTAGCTGCTTTATTACTCAGCTCAGTGGCTTGTAATGTGACTTAACTTGTGACAAAGTGGAAGTGTATATTTTTATATGTATATATGACTATCTTTAAAATAGTGGGTGTTTGTCAACTACGACCTAAAAATTACTAGCACAGTTCATCTACAAAGCTCCCTGACCATATAACAATTAAACTGAGTGACCATAGGCTACATTTACTTTTAGCAATTACTTTCTTTCCTTAACAGGACAGGATAACTAAAACATAGCTCCACTTTCGCAGAAGAATAACATTGTGTATTGCATGGTACAATACTCCTTTCAATAGACAACAAAGTATTACCCAATCTACTGTGAGCAATGTTACATTACTAGTGGATCTCCTGCAATTTAAAAAAAATATCTGATTGCATTTCATCACAATTTCTGTTTTTAAAAGTTTAAAGTCAGTAATTTAGAATACACTAAGTTCCCCAGAAATGTTAAATATCCCAATTGACACAGAAGCCAGAATGTCAAACTCCTGTCTAACCTTGCCAATTGTACTTTTTCTGACCAGTGTTCTGACCAGCAGCCTGAAATCACCTGATGTTTACTTAACAGAAATTGAAGTTGGAGGCCGTAAAGGTGCACCATTTTATCTTGGCCACAGAATAATGCATTTTGCATTATATCATGTAACAGTCTTGTCCTCTTAATTCAACGTATCATTGCTGTCAGCAGTGCCGTGAGAGATCTGCTGAAATGTTATGTTTTGTCCATCATGCTCCAAATATCGATTTTGTTACTGGTGCCAAATAATTCTTTAAAAAAAAAGGAAGAAAGCTAGTCATTTAGTGTTGCTCTTTTGGTTTGAAATCTGAAACTAACAAACCTTTTCCAATCTGCACCGTTTCTGTACCAAACAATTAAACTCCGATTGACTTGAGGCTCTCTTTACTTAACAATTAAACTGTGGCCTTAAAGGGGCACCCAGCATCATCATCATAGGCAGTCCCTCGGAATCGAGGAAGACTTGCTTCCACTCCTAAAGTGAGCTCTTTGGTGGCTGAACAGTCCAATACTAGAGCCACAGACCATGTTACAGGTGGGACAGACATTCGTCGAGGGAAGGGGTGGGTAGGACTGGTTTGCCGCGCGCTCCTTCCGTTGCCTGCGCTTGACCTCTTCATGCTCTCGGCGTTGAGACTCAAAGAGCTCAACACCCTCCCGGATGCACTTTCTCCACCTAGGTTGGTCTTCGGCCAGGGTCTCCCAGATGTCAGTGGTGATGTTGCACTTTACCAGGGAGGCTTTGATGGTGTCCTTGTAACGTTTCCGCTACCCACCTTTGGCTCGTTTGCCATGAAGGGAGTTCCGCATAGAGCATTTGCTTAGGGAATCGCGTGTCTGGCATGCCAACTATGTGGCCTGCCAGCGAAGCTGATCGAGTGTGGTCAGTGCATCAATACTGGGGATGTTACCCTGGATGAGGGCACTGATGTTGGTGCGCCTGTCCTCCCAGGGGATTTGCAGGATCTTGCGGAGACATCGTTTGCGATATATCTCCAGCGACTTGAGGTGCCTTCTATACATCGTCCATGCCTCTGAGCCATACAGGAGGGTGGGTATTACTACAGCCCTGTAGACCATGAGCTTGGTGGTAGATTTGAGGGCCTGGTCTTCGAAAACTCTTCTCCTCAGACGGCCGAAGGCTGCACTGGCACACTGGAGGCGATGTTGAATCTCCACATTAATGTCTGCCTTTGTTGATGGGAGGCTCCCGAGATATGGGAAATGGTCCACGTTGTCGAGGGCCACGTCGTGAACCTTGATGACTGGAGGGCAGTGCTGTGCGGTGGGGACAGGCTGGTGGAGGACCTTTATCTCACGGATGTTAAGCGTAAGGCCCTTGCTTTTTCATATGCCTTGGTGAATACATTGACCATATCCTGGAGTTCAGCCTCAGAATGTGCGCAGACACAAGCGTCGTCCGCGTACTGCAGCTCAACGACAGAGGTTGGGGTGATCTTGGACCTGGCCTGGAGGCGGCGTAGGTTGAACAGCTTCTCACTGGTTCCGTAGTTTAGGTCCACTCCAGCGGGGAGCTTGTTTGACTGTCGGGTGGAGCATGGTGGCGAGGAGAGGGTTGGAGTGATTACACAGCCCTGTTTGACACTGATCCGGACGTGAATTGGGTCTGTAATGGATCCGTTTGTAAGGATCATGGCCTGCATGTCGTCGTGGAGCAGGCGAAGGATGTTGGCAAACTTTTGGGGGCATCGGAAATGGAGGACGCTCCATAGACCCTCACGGTTGACAGTGTTAAAGGCCTTTGTAAGATCGAAAAAGCCCATGTATAAGGGCTGGCGCTGCTCCCTGCATTTTTCCTGCAGCTGTCACGCTGCAAAGATCATGTCCGTTGTGCCCCATAGGGGACGAAATCTGCACTGTGACTGCGGGAGGAGCTCCTTGGCTACAGGGAGAAGACGGTTAAGGAGAACTCTGGCGACAACTTTCCCAGTGGCTGAAAGCACGGAGATTCCCCTGTAGTTGCCATAGTCGGACTTGTCCCCTTTTTTTAAAAAAATGGTCACGATCACTGCATCTCTAAGATCTCCCGGCATGCTCTCCTCCCTCCAGATAAGAGAGATGAGGTCATGTATCCGCGCCAACAGCACCTCTCTGCCATACTTTAGCGCCTCAGCAGGGATTCCATCTGCACCTGCAGCCTTGTTATTCTTGAGCTGTTTTATTGCTTTGCCTACCTCGTGCAGCGTTGGAGTTTCACTGAGGTGGTGGCGGGTCGCATGCTGTGGGATGGAGTTGAGAACACTAGAGTTAAAGGCAGAGTCGATTGTGGAGATCTTCAAAGTGCTTCTTCCATCGGGCCCTGACAGCCTCGGTGTCCTTGATGAGTGTTTCCCCGTTCTTGGCCAGGAGTGGGGTGGGGCCTTGGGAGTTTGGACCGTAGGTGGCCTTGACTGCAGTGAAGAATCCTTGCATATCGTGGCTGTCGGCCAGTTGTTGTATCTCCTGTGCTTTCTCCATCCACCACCTGTTCTTTAGGTCCCGGGTGTTTTGTTGGACCTGAGCCTTGAGCCGTCTGTAATGTTGCTTTGCAGCTCCCAAGTTGAGTTGTTGCTTGAGGCTCAGAAATGCTTTGCGCTTGCGATCTATATATAAGTTCTTGGATCGCCTGATCATTTTCATCAAACCAGTCCTGTTGTTTTCTGGTTGAGTGACCAAGTGTCTCTTCACAGACACTGGTTATAGAGGCCTGGCGGGCAGACCAAGCGCTGTGGGCATTTAGCATCTCTGGGTCATCAAGGCACACCAGATTAGCTGTGAGGCGCTGGCTGTATAGGGCTCTCTTAGCTGAGTCTTAAAGTGCCCCGGCATTAACTTTCTTGCGGCACTGCTTCTGCTGTCCCTCTGCTTTGGGCTATGTTAATGTCGATGATGGATCAGATTAGGAGGTGGTCCGTCCAGCAGTCGTCAGCTCCTGTCATCGCGCAGGTGATGATGCGTACATCCTTGCGATCCCTGGCTCGGACGATGACATAGTCGAGCAGGTGCCAGTGTTTGGAGCGAGGTTGTTGCCGCGATGCCATGTATTTGTCCTTCTGGCAGAACAGAGTGTTGGTGATGAGGAGTTCATGTTCTAGACATTTTGTCAGGAGGAGGGTACCACTGGAGTTGGCTTTTCCTACCCTCTCTCTGCTAATCACGCCTCCCCAGAGGGCTGTGTCTTTGCCGACCCTGGCATTAAAAACACCCAGGAGGATCAATTTGTCGCCCGTGGGGACGTGAGACAGGGATGTCTCGAGGTTGGAATAAAAACCCTCTTTAGCCTCATCCATTGCATTGAGTGTTGGGGTGTACACACTGATGACTGTGGTGCATTGGTTCCGGGATAGCGTAAGACGAAGAGTCATGAGGCGTTCGTTAACCCCGCAGGGGGAGTCTTTGAGGTGGTCGACCAGCTCATTCTTGATGGCAAAGCCGACTCCATGAGGGCGGCGTTCTTCCTCTAGTTTTCCTTTGCAGAAAAAGATATAACCTCCACCATGTTCCTTCAGCTGACCTTCCCCTGCCCGCTAGGTCTCGCTTAGGGCAACGATGTCAATGTCAAAACGTCTTGAGTTCCCGAGCAACTATGGTGGTGCGGCGTTCCGGCCTCTTGCTGTTGGAGTTATCCATGAGGGTCCTGACGTTCCAGGTCCCGAACTTCATGTTAGAGGAGTGGAAGATTCCTGTGCGTGAATTCTTTTAATGTGGGGTGGCTGCTGCACACCGGCAACCACACGGGCTTAGCTGAAACAGGTCTTGGTCCAGTGGCAAGGGGATCCAAGACAACTGGAGACCAGGCACAGCTCTATAAGCTACGGCGAAGTGTTGGCCACAAGCTCGGCACCGAGAAGCGCCATTGATGGTAGATGGCCCAAGGCTTGGTTGGGGGGCAAACATTAGAGAGGTCACTTCCAAAGTTATTTTAGAAGTTTAAAAGTATTTCCAAATTGTTTAAAAAGATTAAGAGTTGATTAAAAGTTGATAAAAATTCACAATTTATTTTAAAAGTTTCTAAAGGTTGTTAAAAAATCAAAGATGTAGATCAATAATAGACGTTTAAAAGTACTTTGATTAAAAGTCTAAAATGTAAGTTTTAAAAGTTCTCCCAAATTGTTTAAAAAGTTTAAAAATTGATTAAAAGTTGGTTAGAAGTTTAAGATGTTAGGTTGAATGCCGGTGGCCGGTTCAGCACCAGCCTCGGACCCTTCGGCCGGTTCGATGTCCGCCCCAAATCTGTCAGCGCAATGAACAGCTGGTGTGCGACCACAGGGATTGGTGTGGGCAGGTGTGGAGTCCTTTCGGCCCGAGATTGCAGTGGGTCGGTACGGAGTCCTTTTCGGCCCGGGGCTGGTGTGGAGCCCTTGCGGGCCACTCCTTTCGACCCGGAAGGGGCACAGTGCCACCTTAGCAGCTGAATAATATATTAATATTATAGAACCACATTATCACCTGACATACGTACATATATAATATACATACAGAAAACGTTGGTTTTGCATTGGCGGTTGAATTTTATTATGGTGACAATGTTGTATATTTGAATGATATGCACTATTTTAATTGGCAGATTCTTCCAATTTAGAAAAGTCTTGTGACAGCACGTGGAAGATTAACTTACAATGTGGCAGTTTTTAACCATTCATTTAAGAGTAAGCATTTTTGATTTGTGCAGCAATATTGTGTTTGATTTTCAATTTTGTATGCAATGTTGTTTGGTTAGTTACAGCCCATTAGTATAAATTTAATTGGAAACCTCAATCTGACCAAATGTGCAGGAATGATTGACATCGCCCACTGTCCTTTATTTGTGTTTCTTCTTCACTCATATAGTTGTATAATTTTCAATTATTTTATTTTGTCCCAATAGACCATCTTTTAGAAACTTCAAACACACACGCTGAAAATATACCAGTATTGCAGTATTCAATCATGCAACCTGAATAAAGCACTTTGACGAACTGTTATGTGGAAGTAGTCAGGTGATGCAATACTATCTACATGCAAAAAATAGAATTGTATTTTCAGTGGACATAATACTACAGAGCACAGTAAAATACTACATAGAAAACAAATGGCATCTAGACATAAATTTAATTTCCATTCTCTAACTAGATATATGTTTATTATTACCTGCTTATCCAAAGGTTTCGTCCTTTTTTTTTCCATCGACCTAGTTTTGCTATCTTCACAGCGTACTCAACTTGATCTGTACAATTTAAAACGGCTTTATCAAATACTGGCCCTGTGGCTAATTGGGAATCCAGATGTGGATATTTGTATTTGATTAGTAAATAAAAAATTTGTGATAGTCACAGTTGTTGGGCACGTGATCTCAACGTTCAAATTTGCACGCCGTATGCAGGTGAACTTTAACCATTTTGTGTGTTTCTTAGTAAAATGGAAAGATGAAAAGCAAAGTGTGTGTGTGTTTTTTGATTGCGGAGTGCTTTACTTCCTTGGTTACTGAACGGTGATAGATGTTTGCTAAGTAAATACACACGTGAAGTACATTTACCTGTACTGTATGAGTATATGTAAGGCGATTTCTACTAAAATGAGTGCATTTGGCTAAAACGATGTCACTGTGGCCACACCTGTGGCTAGTCAACATTTCTATTGAACTCGATTGAAAAGAGCTTGTGTAATTTCTGAACATTTGTTACTGACTGATCGTGATTTCATCATCATCGTGATTCACAGAGTTTCATTCTGTGGGTACTGTGCGTGGCATGGACTATACCACGTATAGTACAACTAACGGAAAAGGTGACAGCCAGAGGGAGGAATAAAATAAGGAATTAGTGTTGGCAGATACACAACTGAAGTATGGATTAAACCCTTTTAAAATATGGCTACTATTAAAAGGGAAAGCAGGCAGAAGGATAAAATGGGCTGAGGCCCGATATTGTTAGGAAGGTTCCAGCTGGAGTATAGGGCCCCAAGTTTCGTGCCGCGGCGAAAATGGCGCACCTCCGAGCTGGGCGCCTGTTTTTCGCGCCAAAAACTGCGCCTAAAAAAAAAAGTCCGATATTCTCGAGCTCCTTGGAGCTCGATGTCTGCTTGGCGCGGCGCGCTCTTCGCAGCAGGGGGCGGAGCCTAACACTCGCACCAATTTTCTAAGTAGCAGGGGGCGGGTACAATTTAAATTAGCCTTCGTGGTGCCGACAACCCTGCGCGTGCGCGTTGGAGCGTGCGCACACACACAGCCTCACACAAACATTTGCACTCGGCCATTTTTAAAAATACTGCAGAAAAAGTGAAGATTTGTTTCTTGGACCCCTGCAAAGGCTTGTAATTAAATTTTTTTTGATATTTGTGTGTGAGGGAGTGCTTTTAGCAACACTGCTGAATAAATCACCTGCTGAAATCAGTAAGTTCAGCTTTTTACTGCTAAACTTGCAGAACCGGTGCTGCATTGGTGCATGCAAATTAAGGACAGTGTGTTTGGAGAAATAAGAGTGCCAGTTCAACTTTGCAATGGATCAACGTCCACCAAGAACAAAGATGGCAAACCATTGCATAATACGTGGTGTTGACAATGCAGCACCCATTCTGCAAATTTAAATATAAAACTGTGGATGTGGCTGCCTCTCCCTGTCCAAATGGCCTCAGTCCCCCTCACAGCTCGAAGGCTGCTGCTGTATCTTCGGCTGCCGTCGAGCCACTGACGCCGCCCCAAAGCATGGCCGAATGGCATCAAGCACCATAAAGAGCTGCGTGTGTCAGGTGCTGATTCTTCGGCTGCCGGCCAGCCACTGACGCCGATGATATCCTATGGCCGAATGGCCTCACGTCGGTCCGCTGCTGATTCTTCGCTGCCGGCCAGCCACTGACGCCGCTGATATCTCATGGCCGAATGGCCTCGGGTCCGTCCAGTGCTGCTTCTTCGCGGCCAGCCACGAAGAGAATGAAGGCCTGCCTCAAGCACTGCAGCTCAGCTCGAAGCTTGCTGCCGCTGCCGTCGAGACACTGACGCCACACCGCTGCCTGTCTCCAACATGAAAGGCCTGCCTGAAGCACAGCAGCTCGAAGGCTGATGCTATTTCACACAGGTAGGAACATGGTTTATTTAATCTTTTTGCTTATAAATTTTTATTCAGGTTGGATTTATTTGTATAAGTATAACTAAGGATTGATTGTAGAATTTAATGACTTCCCTTCCCCCCCCTCCCCCCCCCCATCTCGTTCCCTACGCCTAATTTGTAACCTACGCCTGATTTTCTAAAGTGTAGACAAGGTTTTTTCGAGCATACAAAAATCTTCACTTACTCCATTCTAAGTTAGTTTGGAGTAAGTTTTCACTCACGAAACTTTGAAATCAGGCGTAAGTGGCCGGACACGCCCCCTTTTGAAAAAAAAATTCTGTTCCAAATTGAAACTGTTCTAACTGACTAGAACTGGAACAAACTAAATGACGAGAATTCCAATTTCTAAGATACTCTGTTCTACACCAGTTGCTCCTAAAAATCAGGAGCAAATCATGTGGAAACTTGGGGCCTAGGAGTCTGGACCATTTACAAAGTGGGAAGAATGGATCTCTCCAGCCAATCTTACTGCTGCACTTTAAAGCATTGTATGCAATCATCTTACTGGCTACCAATCCAAGCAATTTCTTTTATTTTGACTTTGGTAAGCCGAGAAGTGATTTAGAATGACATGATGCAAGCAGTTTACAATATATTTGTAATTTGAAATGTCCCTTTCAAAAACTAGTTTGGACACTAACATAACGTGTTTCCCCTTAACTGATGGAAGTAAAATTAGTTATATTGATCCCAGTGCAGATTCAAGGTTGATGGGAATTCACAGGACGCAATCTCTAGAACGTTTACATTTAGCTGTGAGACCAATAATGGAGTCCTTTTTTATGCTATTTAACTGTGGCAGTTTAGAGGGAGCATAGTATTGCAATTGACAAGTCAGGTTAGACCCACAGAGCTAAACTGGAACAAAGCACTGTACAAAAATATTGGCTACTGCTTGTTGGTGCTTAGTTTAATATTTTGCTGAGTTATTTTGATGTGCAGTGCTCAGTTTCTTGCATGTTATGACTAAATATTTGTCAGCAGTTATCTTCTAAAATAAACTCTCATCGCTGTCCCTTTCTAGAATCATTCGTGTGTGTATACTTGAACTGTAAATGCAAACATGAGTTTTTTAAATGGCATTGTGGCTGTACATATCAGTTGTACAGGTGATTCACTGTATTGAAAAGAATAGGCCACATTAAATGTAATTAATGGAGGTTCGATCTGAAACTATGGAAATGCATTACACAGCTAAATGAGAATTTGTCGGGCCATCGTGTGCAATTTAAGTGGGTTTTGCAAATCTATGAGTGGGTTAGGTATACGTAAGAAGTTATATCACTACAAGACTTGTACTTGAATGGGTTATGCAATGGCAGGTGTTTAATACTTTGCCTTTGGAGGGAACAGAACTTACTTTGCTTTCATTTCGTAGAAAATATTTTTTTTGTGTTTCTTTAGGATCCCGGCCAGTTGTGTTTCTACAACATGGTTTACTAGCTGCTGGAAGCAACTGGGTCACGAACCTGGAAAACAACAGCTTGGGCTTTATACTAGCAGATGCTGGTTACGATGTCTGGATCGGAAATAGCCGAGGAAATACGTGGTCCAGAAAGCACAAAACCATTCCAATTTATAAGGATGCGTTCTGGGCCTTCAGGTAACAAATATTTGTTTTTATTTTACTATAATAGTTAGCATATTTGTATACTTTTAACCACAGCTCATCAGTTCCACCAATGGAAGTTGTGAGGCTTGGTATATGACAGGCTTGTTTTATGTAGTTAACTGAATTTGGATAATTTTCCATTTGGAAGAGGAAATTAAAACATAAAAGAAAGAAAGACTTGTATTTATATAGCGCCTTTCATGACCTCAGGACATCCCAAAGCACTTTACAGCTAATTATGTAATTTTGAAGTGTAGTCACTTGTAATGTAGGAAACACGGCAGCCAATTTGCGCACAGCAAGCTCCCACAAACAGCAATGTGATAATGACCAGATAATCTCTTTTAGTGTTGTTGATTGAGGGATAAATATTGGCCAGAACGCCAGGAATAACTCCCCTGCTCTTCTTTGAAATAGTGCCATGAGATCTTTTACGTCTGTAAGGGCAGATGGGGCCTCAGTTTAACGTTTCATCTGAAAAACGGCACCTCAGACAGTGCAGCCCTCTCTCAGTACTACACCAGAGTGTCAGCCTAGATTTTTGTGCTCAAGTCTATGGAGTGGGACTTGAACCCACAATCTTATGACTCCGAGGCGAGAGTGTTACCAACTGAGCTGCAGCTGACACTACATGGGTATTTTATTTGAACAATCCTGTAAGATATTTAAAGGATCTAATCGAACGGCTTTACAAGTAGTTATCACCTCAAAAGAAACCCCTGTCCCACTCCAGAGACTTGTCATGGGATCTTTTACATCCACCTGAAAAGGCAGACAGACCGGTTTAACGTGTCCTCTGAAAGAACATAAGAAATCGGAGCAGTGGTCCATATGGCCCCTCGAGCCTGTTCCACCATTCAATACGATCATGGCTGATCTTTGACGTCAGCTCCACTTTCCTGCCCAATCCCCATATCCCTTGTTTTCCCCTAGAGTCCAAAAATCTATCTCAGCCTTGAATATCCTCAACGACTCAGCATCCACAACCCTTTGAGACAGAGAATTCCAAAGATTCACAACCCTCTTAGTGAAGAAATTCCTCCTCATCTCAGTCTTAAATGGCGACCCCTTATCCTGAGACTATGCTCCCTAATTCTAGACTCTCCAATCAGAAGAAATAACCTCTCAGCATCTACCCTGTCAATCCCCCTCAGAATCTTAATATGCTTCAATGAGATCCCCTCTCAATCATCCAAACTCCAGAGAGTATAGGCCCATTCTACTCAATCTCTCCTCATAGAACAACCCTCCCAACTCAGGAATCAATCTAGTGAACCTTCGTTGCACCCCCTCTGAGGCTAGCATATCCTTCCTTGGGTATGGGTTCCAAAAAAGTACTCCAGGTGTGGTCTTACCAAAGCCCAGTACAATTGCAGAAAGACCTCCTTACTCCAAACCCCTTGCACTAAAGGTCAACATACGATTTGCCTTCCTAGTTTCTTGCTGTACCTGCATGTTAACTTTCTGTGTTCCCTGTAAAAGGACACCCATATCTCTGAACACCAACATTTAATAGTTTCTCACCATTTAAAAACTATTTTGATTTTCTGTTCTTCCTACCAAAGTGAATAACCTCACATTTCCAAATATTGTTCTCCATGTGCCGTCTTCTTGCCCCTACTTACTTAACCTGTCTATTATCCCTTTTCAGACTCTGTGTCCTACACACAGCTAACTTTCCCACTTAGCTTTGTATCATCAGCAAACTTGGATACATTACACTCGGTCCCCTCATGTAAGTCATTAATATAAATTGTAAATAGCTGACTCCCTCAATACTACACTGAAGGATCAGCCTAATTATTCGATCAAATCCTGCAGTGGGGCTTTATCCCACAATCTTTTGACTTGGGCAAGATGCTACCACTGAGCCAAGCTGACATTCTGCAAAGATATGCTACAATACAAAAACATAATATCTTGTTCAAGAGTACTTTATAATCTAATGGGATTTTTACCCAGGGAGCAGTTGTATCAGCAAGTGGCCTCCTATCTCATCCCTCTCCTCAATATTGAAGTAAGGCTTGTGATTGCTGTGAAAATGTACAATTCTTATTTGATGTGTTAATATATTCAGGTTCTGAAATTGCGGCAGAGTGTTCATGTGATTAGTCAAGTACACTTGATCATCAAGGTCAGCTCTGAAGTTTTACAGTCACTCACATTGCATTGTCAAAACAATTTTGCTGCTCATGTTCATTAAAGTGATTGTACTATGTATAAAAAGAAATAACAGTAATGTGACCTGAACTTTGCTTACGTGGTATTAACTCAGGGCACATGATAGTTGCTTGGAATCATCATTATCTTTCCACACTTTTAATTAATGTTAAAAATATGACTGATTTTATTTGGAGAATAAAATATCTTCCCAAATGCTGACTGGGTCATGAACACATTGTTACTTGGTAAAACTTTGCCTGCATTAGATGCTCAGATGAATGGATTAGATTGTTATGTGCAGATATATTTGTTTTATCTGCCTGGAGACTATTTATAATGAGCTGGGTTGTGATATTTTCCAGCTTTGATGAAATGGCCACTAAGGATTTACCAGCAGTAATTGACTTCATCCTCCAAAAAACAAAGCATCAACAGTTATATTATGTCGGTCATTCTCAGGGAACAACAATTGGTAAGTCGAGTACCCACAATTAGTAAATGCATTTTTTTGTCTTCAATAGCATTTTTATGTATTACGCAGAATGTGCTATGAAACTCAAAAGAAAAGAAATGAGGATAGCTTTGCAATGAGACTATGATGCCATAATCTAGCAAAGGTTGTAGGAAATTTTGATGGCCATTGCTGTAACTTTGTGTTGGGTATGAAGAGGATTGCTTCATTCTGGACCGTTAATTTGATCTCATCAAATTTTGCTCATTTGCTCTGAATCCATATTGGTGATCAGACACGAGATTGTTGCAAAAGCTATTTGCTCATTATGGGTTCCATGAACTCTGACACCATTGGCAGTAGATATGCTGGTTTGTAATTATTGGGGATTGACTTTGATCCCTCCTTGTGGATAGGTACAAAACCTCTCCCATTACGCTCAGATTGGGCCATTAAAATAGATGAGCCAGGGAAGAATTAGTTCTGCAGAACTTTTTAAGTACAAGCGCATGTGCTGTTGGTGCCAGGAGCTTTTCTGCAACCAGACTTTGAAGGATATGATTGACATTTTTTGCACCAGGTTCAGATGATTGGATAGTTGAACTTCAGTGAGACTGAAGTGTTTGTCCTTAGATTTCAGAAGACTCATCAAATTTGAAATTGAAGAATTCTATCTTTGTTCACAAATTGGAGTATTTAATTATTCTTCATAAGGAGGCAGAAACAGATTTGACTATCTACCATCAGTACTTGAGAATTGGGAAGCTTGGGTTGATGTCGGAGTTGTATCCCTGGCTAGCTAATGACATTTTGCAATTGGTAATTGTTTCGGAGACACGAGATTGTTACAAAAGCTATGTGTGTACTTCTGCTACCCATATACTGAAGGACATCCTTCATTGCACCAGGGCTTTGAATCAATGCTACTGTTTAACTGTGTGATGGCATATAAGAATCAATTTTCCGAATGCATGCTCCCAGTGTGCCTTGTCCACTCAGTGTATATCAGGAAATCATGGTTGGTGCTTCCGACCATTTTCTGTCTGTTAACTTAATTTGAGAATACTGTGAACATGGCGTATATGATTCCATATATTTAATTAATTGCAGTTCACAATATTTAGTGGCGCTTTTTTTTTTAAATGACTGTTTTTATGGCACCTATGTGCTGGATGTAATAAATGTATAAGTTTACCATGCAGACTTTGCATTCAGGTTGATTGGACAATTTTACAACTTGATTGTGTGAAGTGATTAACATATTAAATATAAAATGTGCACTTAATAGACTTTTTTAAATTATAAGCCATTAAAATCTAAAAATGGAACCCCTCTACTTGTCTTTGTTCTTGCACGCAACGTGGAATTTTTAAAAGAGGAATGAGAATTGTAACATCTGGTATTCAGTTCTCCCATAACATTCTGTTTTTCCTTACTCAGGTTTCATAGCCTTTTCTACAATGCCCGAGTTAGCAAAGAAGATTAAAGTCTTTTTTGGCCTGGCTCCTGTTGCAACAGTTAAATATTCTGAGAGCCCACTAGTAAAACTTGGGGAACTTCCGGAGTTTTTGATCAAAGTAAGTGCTTCCTTTTTATCTTACAATGGAGCGGAGTGGCATGGAACTGGAGATGATGAGGGAATTTGCTGTTTGGTCTAGGATGCACTTTGCAATTTGTAACACAGTGAGATTTTCTGTTGTATGGGTGTCTTGGAGAAAGAGACGAGGTATCATCTATCTGCAACAAGAGTAGAGTTGAGTAATATTGTGCCAAACTACATTTCTTGCTGTTCAATCCAGCAGGACTCGGTTTGTGGGTGTAAATTGTCTTTTGAGTACAGTTAGAACTGGTCACTACCTGTATATTTAAAAAAAGACTCATTAATCTTTTTTTAATTCGTTTGTGAGATGTGGGTGTCGCTGGCAAGTCTAGCAATTTATTGGCCATCCCTAATTGCCCTTGAGAAGGTGGTGGTGGTGCCTTCTTGAACGGCTGCAGTCCATGTGGTGTAGGTTCTCCAACAGTGCTGTTAGGGAGGGAGTTCCAGGATTTTGACCCAGCGACAATGAAGGAATGGCGATATACTTCCAAGAAGGGATGGTGTGTGACTTGGAGGGGAACTTGTAGGTGGTGGTGTTCCTTGGCGAGTTGCTGCAGTGCATCTTGCAGATGGTACACACTGCAGCCAAGGTGCGCCGGTGGTGGAGGGAGTGAATGTTTAAAGTGATGGATGGGGTGCCAATTAAGCGAGCTGCTTTGTCCTGGATGGTGTTGAGCTCCTTGAGTGTTGTTGGAACTGCAATTATTCAGGCAAGTGGAGAATATTCCTGACTTGTGCCTTGTAGATAGTGGAAAGGCTTTGGGGAGTCAGGAGATGCCACAGAATAGCCAGTCTCTGACCTGCTCTTGTTGGTCACAATATTTATGTGGCTGGTCCAGTTACGTTTCTGGTCAGTGGTGACCCCCAAGATGTTGATGGTGGGGGATTCAGTGATGGTAATGCCATTGAATTTCAAGGGGCGGTGGTTAGACTCGCTTGTTGGAGATGGTCATTGCTTGACGCTTGTGTGGCACGAATGTTACTTACCATTTAACAGCCCAAGCCTGAATGTCGTCCAGGTCTTCCTGCATGCGGGCATGGACTGCTTCATTATCTGAGGAGTTGCGAATGGCGCTGAACTATTGGCTCCGATAGTAACTGCGAGGGGGAGAAGGGAATGGGAGGATTTGTGGCCTGGAAACCCGGAGGTACTGGTTTCCCACTTGTCCCTCCTGGTCCACAAGCAGTGCTGTAAAGGCATTTACCTGATGGATCCGGCCCTTCACGCCTCTCTTCAGCTTGGAAACACAATTGCCAGGTGTTAAAAAATTAAAGTCAACTTAAATTGGAGGCACACGACCTCTTTAAAATTTTAATGGTTGACCCGCCTCCCGAGGGCGAATTGGTCATCCCCTGCCCTCCCCCCCACCTCCCCCAGCCCGCCTCTGTTAAAACCGGAAGGTGGTGGTTGGGTCAGGTTGCCCAGTTTTAAAATTTATGTTTGTGCAGAAACAGGTTAAGATGGATTTGATGGATGTTCAGTTTACACTACCCCCTCATAATGCTGACATTGCCAATGGAATTGCTGTGCAGCAGAATATTTTCAAAAACAAAGTTGTCTGCTAAAGGCCAAGTTGGGATTTGGTTCTCCATTTAATAAATGGTATAAGTGTAATAATAATCAATTATTATAGGAACAAGAAAAGGCCATTCAGCCTGTTAATTTGTTTCTAAACTGGCCAACTTGCACCTTGTCTACCCTGGACCCAGACTCCCTTGAATCACAGGAATTGATCCCATTCCATGTTGAATGTCACTGACTGTTGAATTGTCTGCACTGGCTCCGCTCCACTTTAAACATAGAAACATAGAAAATAGGTGCAGGAGTAGGCCATTCGGCCCTTCGAGCCTGCACCACCATTCATTCACCTCAGTACCCCTTTCCTGCTTTCTCTCCATACCCCTTAATCCCTTTAGCCATAAGGGCCATATCTAACTCCCTCTTGAATATATCCAACGAACTGGCATCAACAACTCTCTGCGGCAGGGAATTCCACAGGTTAACAACTTTCTGGGTGAAGAAGTTTCTCCTCATCTCGGTCCTAAATGGCTTACTCCTTATCCTAAGACAGTGACCCCTGGTTCTGGACTTCCCCAACATCGGGAACAACATTAGTCAGAACATGACTTTTCTGAGTTGATGAGTCAACACAGTTATTTCTTAAGTTGATCTTCTGGCTTTATTTGCTGACAGTCATGTTGTGTGCAATGTTCCCCCTAATTTTTTTAGGGTGCACGGTACCTTTAACTGGCTGCATGGCCCATTCAAGATTTTGCGCATTAGCGGTTTCTCCCATTGAAAAGTAGTCTGCGCGGGTCCTCCAGACCACTTCGTGGCCGCTCAGCTTAGCAGGAACGTTGGTTGTGTGGTTCTCCTATCTTCTACACAAAATATGTCCCGACACCCATCTTACTGATTCTGTTCATTTATTTTAACAATTTGGATAACTTCCTCCTCCCATCACCACCTTGACTTTTTTCCAATCAGACTAAAGTTAGCTTTCTGAATGCTACTTCATAGCTCGGGAATCTAAAACCTGGAACCATATTTTGTTCTTCCATATGAATCCTTTTCTAGTATTACAATCACAGCTGGAAATAATACTCCATGAAGGGTCACATTAATGCATTACAACAACTTGCATTTATATAGCACCTTCGACATCGAAAAACACTCCAAGACGCTTCACAGTTGTGTAGTAAGGCAAAAATCGACACCAAGCCAAAGAAAGCGATATTAGGAGGCAGTTACTGAAAGCTTGGTCAAAGAGGTGGGTTTTAAGGAGGATCTTAAAGGAGGAGAGGGAGCTGATGTGGATTAGAGAGGGAATTCCAAATCTGTATGATATCCTTTAGACTTGTAATTTGTTGAATCTACATATTCATCTGAATGTTTTATATCCCCTTAAAATCGCTGCCTTACTCTGCTACGACAGTAACTTTAGTTATACACGATGACGACACTTCGGTATTTGGTCAACTGGTGATTGAGAAGGAAAATGCAGTTTTCGTATTCCTTCTCGGCTTCAGTAGAATATATTTAATTTAGGAATCCTGCAAAACAGTATTTCTCAATCAATCTAGCCTTTACATTCTTGGGGATACATTTAACCTGGTTTCTCCGGAGATCCTGCCAAAGCGACGGAGACTACCTCCCACTTCTCTCATCCCCCCCCAACCCTGGTCAGTGATTATATTAGCCTGGACTTAGCAGCTGTAGATTAGTGATTTATTCATGTTCTATTTGTTCTTCAGGATACGTTTGGAAAGCGGGATTTCCTTCCACAATCCAAGGAATTAAAATGGCTTGCTACACATGTATGTAATCACGTCTTGATTGATGAGCTATGTGGCAATGTATTCTTTATAATCAGTGGATTCAATGAGAAGAACCTCAATATGGTAAGCATGACAGACGTGTTATAGATGGGGAAGGCTGGAAAAAGTACTGAATATGTATATCAAAAAATCTCCTTTAGTTCACCGAGACTGGATTTTTCGATAAATAAAACCATTGTTGCTCTGTGATGAAACAACACTGTGTTTGTAGTTGGTAATTTGCTGGTCAGTTTTTACTTGCCCTATGTTGCAAATTACTCTTTTTAAAACCTAGCTAGGAATGATCAAAACTTGTGCCCAGCAGTGGCCGGGAGGGGGCTAGAAATGTGCGTGATCTTTGAACTGGTCACCATTTAATTTAGCAGATTATGCTCTCACCATCTGGGGGAGGGATAGGGCACAGGAGAGAAAAAAAAGTTTTTTTCATAAAGGCATGTGAGAAAAACGTGGTTATTAGCAATGTTCCTTCTAATTTTATTTTTTTTGTGCGCGGTTCTTTTAACTGGCTGCATGGCCCATTTAAAATTTTTGCGCACGTACGGTTATTTCTAATGAAAAGCTGGTGAGCGGCCTGCGTGGGCCCTCCAGACCACCACGCAGCTTAGTGGAACACTGGTTGTTACAAAAAATTTGGAAGGGGGGGGAACTTTGTTGCCACAAATTTATCTGTGTTGTCAATAGTAATGTCGCATTGCTTAAAGTTTTTTTTAGATGTACGGTATTTGCTGGTTACGGTGTAGTCTCCACATTGGGGAGACCAAATGCAGTTGTGACCTTGAATTTCCTGTGACTCACCGCTTGAACTCTCCCTCCCATTGCCACTCTGATTTCTCCATCTTTGTTTTGCTATACTGTAAAGCTCAATGCAAATTTCAGGACAGTATCTTCTCTTCTGAGTGATTTGCAGCTCTGGCCTGAGCATACACTTTATAAACGTCGGACAATATCTGTATCCTCCAATAGGTGCTCATGATATGGGTGAGCCTTTTGGTGTTTGGGATTGGGGGAGGCAGGTTGATTATTTCTTTGGATGGAGACCCTTTGTCAGAACCTCAGTTGTTCATATGCCTGAAACGTTAACTCTGTTTCTCTCTCCACAGATGCTGCCTGACCCGCTGAGTGTTCCTAGCATTTTCTGTTTTTATTTCAGATTTCCAGCATCTGCAGTACAGGTGCAGCGTCGAGAATCTGGAGTTCCGGAATCTGTAATGTTCCGCAATCCGGACTCCGGACCGATCGGTGGCAGGGCCGTCCAGAATCCGTAAAATGTTCCAGAATCTGGGCCTAACGACCCTGCCACTGCCCGTCCTCGGGCCTCACCTTGCCCCGCTGCCCTTACCTCGGGGCCTCTTCGCCGGCCTGCCCGACCACTTCCTTGGCAGGGCCTGCCGACCACCTCCTGGGCAGGGCCCGCCCGACGCAAACAGCTCCTGGACAGAGCCCATCCGACCACTTCCTGGGCAGGGCCCGCCCGACGTAAACAGCTCCTGGGCAGGGCCCGCCCGCGCAAACACCTCCTGGGCAGAGCCCATCCGACCACCTCCTGGGCAGGGCCTGCCCGACGCAAACAGCTCCTGGGCAGGGCCTGCCGACCACCTCCTGGGCAGGGACCGCCCGACGCAAACAGCTCCTGGACAGAGCCCATCCGACCACTTCCTGGGCAGGGCCCGCCCGACGTAAACAGCTCCTGGGCAGGGCCCGCCCGCGCAAACAGCTCCTGGACAGGGCCCGCCCGACGCAAACAGCTCCTGGGCAGGGCCCGCCCGAGGCAAACAGCTCCTGGGCAGAGCCCGCCCGCCTGACAACAACCTCTGCGGGGCTGGACGGCCTGAACAGCTCCTCGGTGGGAATCCCCCCCCACCCCCCACCACTTTCTGACGTTCCGGAATCCGGAAATGCCCGAACTGGGCTCGGGTGTTTCTGGATTTGTGACATCAAAAAGCAATTAGAAAGTCCGAAAAAGCCCGGAATCTGGAATGTCCTCACTCCCGAGGGT
This sequence comes from Pristiophorus japonicus, assembly GCF_044704955.1. Classification (NCBI taxonomy): domain Eukaryota; kingdom Metazoa; phylum Chordata; class Chondrichthyes; family Pristiophoridae; genus Pristiophorus; species Pristiophorus japonicus. Next base: position 315,546,846 of record NC_091979.1, read on the forward strand.
TCTGGATTTTAGACGCTGCACCTGTATTTCATTTTGGATTTTCTTCATTTCTTTGTTCCCCCCCCCCCCTCTTTCCTGATTGTATTGAAATGCAGGCTTATCTTTCGGTTCTGAAGAAGGGTTGGGCACAAAACATTGATCCATCCACATGTTCCCTTGACACGTGCTGACTGACCCGCAGGGTTTCCAACATTTTGTATTTCAGTTTTGCAGTATTTGTTTTTTATTTTTAAATATTAGTATGTTTTCTACAGTAAATAAACAGGAGAACTACTTGTACATCATGTAACGATATTCGAGCAACATTATTCGAGCAGTTGGCTTTATGTTGCATTTATGCCTAGCACTAGAGTGAAGCAACGTCAGTGTCGTGTATGTTGGGTGTTTAGTCCCAAACTGACTGACACACACACTGAGATTATCCTCCGGGGATTCGAGCTCTCCTCCACTTTGATGTCCGTTCTGGCCTGGACTCTGTATTCAAGCTAAATTTACATTGTAATTGCAGCATCCTTGCAAAGAGAAACTCATCACACCCAACACTATCCTTGTAGTGTAAATGCACCCTTGGGTTTAACATGCCAACTTTGCCTATAATGTCCATTCCAAATGGATAATCTGTCCTAAATTGGAAGATTGAGTAACTATTTCTAAATCAACTGATGTAAAGCACTTAACTGACCATTTTGGGTTTTTGAATATAATCACAGTGTTTCTATAATTGTAACTAAAAATAATGTATTTTATACCTTTTCATAATCATGTTAAACAGTTAAATGACTAATTTTTCAATATTTCAAATGTTTTTCCAGAGCAGAATACCAGTCTATTCAACACACTGTCCTGCTGGAACCTCCGTACAAAACATTATCCACTGGAGTCAGGTGCGGCCCGTATTTGAGTGTCTCATTTACATCTTTGTTTAGTACAAAATATTGCAATTTGAAGTATATGAACTTTCCAAAGTGGAGATTTTCTGTGAAAGTTGACATGCAGTAATGGTGTATGCTGTCTAAAATATGGCAACAGTTTAAGGACACATTGGGTTATGCTTGTGCACTCTTAATAGATTGAGTTGGGGACAATCTTTTGATTGTGCAATATTTATGTTCTTCAGGCTGTGAAAGGAGGACAATTTAAGGCTTTTGACTGGGGTACCCACTCAAAAAACATGGCTCATTATAATCAGGTATTGTACAAGAAACCACCTGTGAAAAATTACTATGCATTTATACATGTTTCATCCTACATTTCCTGCAAACTGATTCTGGTAATTTATACAGTCATTTTTGCTTTGCATACTGCGAATTAAAAGTCAGTAAAGCTGATGAAAGAATTGGTGGACAAAAAAATTCCTTCAAGTAGCAGTTATTAGTGTCTGTGGGAAACAACAAGAATTGAGAAGGATCTGCAGAGGGAAGATCATTAAAACCACGTCACTATTATGCACATCAATGGTTAGTTACATAGGGCAATCAACAAGGCAGAAAATAGGATTGAGGTGTTCCCTTTTGACAATTGTGCTTGTTTTGATTTCTGATCACTTACAAGAACTGAATAAAATGTTCTGGGTATTTTGGGGAGGGGAGGTTAAAGAACATATCAGACTATCCATTTGGAATGTGTGCCATACAGCGCCGAATCACGGAGAGGGGGGTGGCGCTTGAAGGAGGGAAGGGGTAAAGAAACCACTTGGTGAAATGATGCTGTCCCCGCTTAAGAGACATGTATCTTGAAACTGCTGTGACCTTTGTACAATTAGGAATTTGAAGGATTGCGAACCATTCTACCTTTTTGAGTAATCATTTTAAAATTAAAAGTAGCTTTCCTGTATAATTTTGGTCTGTTTGGTATACTTTGATTAGCATACCTTGAACCAAATCTAGTTTTCCCTTCATCTAACTTCTCATTAATTATGTTCCTCATACCAAACTGTTTACCTCCAGAGTGTTAATGTTCTTTCCTTCATATTTCATGGTATAATGAGCCATCCTTTTCTTTCCTCCTAAAACTTATCCAAATTGGTAAGTGAATATTAGTTGCCTCAGAAGGCCAAAGTTCCGTAACTCTACCCTGGACCTCATTAATCTGAAAGTGTCACCTCAATTTATTTGTTAAAATACCTCAAGACAGGACTTGGGATTACAATCTGGAATGAGTCACACGACTGAAGGATCCCAATTAAGTGTGTGAGTCAGAAGATTGCATTGATTAAATCCTTCCCATTTACTCCATTGCTACTATTGATTGGATAGTTTAGTAACGTTCTAGATTAAGTTGGACATTTATTGTTAAACAAAATTTGCCGGGGTGGGAGCAACCACACTGGTTATTGGGCCTTATTGGAATCAACTCTCCAACCAACACAATTATGGGTTGGTAGACTGTCACTCACCTGCTGTCACATCAGAAGGTGTGAGATGCTCTGGAAGATGTGGATTTATGAGATCAAACAAATAACATGCACACAAATTAGCCTCTTGAACTAGCCTATGCAACTCCAAGAACTATTGCTTTGATCTCTTTCTGGATAGGCTATGCAGTTCAGCAGTCTCTCTGTCCTTTCTCATGAAGTAAGACAGTGAGTGTAATATTCATGATGCTTAAAGTGAATTGAATTTTGCCAGAAACAAATGGGTCTCAAGTTTTTTTTTATTCAAATGTGAGCTGCAGCCAAAAGAATATCGGTTGGCTACCAATTGGGATGTTCTCGTAGAGCTCACAGGAAGAAGGGCACGTGGGTTCTGGGAAAACACATTCCAAAAGAGAGAGATGACTGCAATGACTTTCACTGTTACACAGCCAACATTAACCCATATTGTTTGGACTGTGCTTGGTTCACAATGTGTTACTATTTTCTGTGTCTCAGTGCATGGCCTAGCTGCATAACAGACACATTTGAATGCTTATAGGCGAGGAACTACTAATTTAGTTATAGGCTGGATTTATTTTGCCATAATATTCCACACACCAGGCAGACATTTGGAAAACATGCATTTCATATTAAAGACTACACATTCAAAACACTTGTTACTACAAAGGCCACTTCAATACTATTAGTAGCTACATCTCTATAATTGGTTAACATCTGATCATGTGAGAAATCAGCTGGAAACTGGCTTGCCAGTGACAGACTGTGGAAGCAGTACCAATATATCTCCATGTGAGATGGAATCCTGTCCTGAGCAAGATTGCACTCGAGGTTGCTGTAGTGATGTTTTTATGAACTGGTTGGATTTTAATGTTCATTTATTATATTGAATGGCTCTGAAGATGGAAGAAACGCAACGTTCTGTAAATTTGGTGACTGTCTGACAGCAGAAACAGTTTCTATTTACCCTATCTGTTCCCCTTAATGGGCCCAAGTTTCGGGCCGCGCCTAGAATGGAGCAGCCACGACCTGGACGCCCGTTTATCGCGTCACAAAGTGCGCCTAAAAAATACTTACCAATTCTCCAGCTCCCTGCAGGTCCTCTGGAGTTGGGCGCGGCGCAGCACGAGCTGTGGGGGGCGGAGCCAGGTCCCTGCGCTGAAAACAGTGCCGGGACCTCTGCACAGGCGCGCTACAGTGGGCGTGCAAGTGCAGTAGCTCCAGGCGCCCAAAACTGTGTGGGAGGGGCCCGAAGCACGCAGCCCCGAGCCCTGGCCGAAAGGCCTCACTGGGGCTGCGTGGATAAGGCTGCACCTCCCATGCCCAGCTCCTGCTTCCTCCCGACCCGACCCCCGCTCCCCCCACCCGATCCCGGACTCGCGTGCCCACCACCCACGGACCCGACCCTACCCCGGACTCGCGTTCCCCCCCCCGCCCGCCCCGACCCGACCCCAGACTCGCGTTCCCCCGCCTTCGACCCGACCCGCGGTCGTCCCCGACCCACGTTCCTGCCCCGTTTCCTCCCCCCCCACCGGACCTGACCCAACCCCCAGCCACCTACCTGTAAATCCAGTGCCAGGGGTGGACCCCGCCCGAAGTCTTGGGCCCGGGCCGTTCAGCCTCCCTCTCCTTTCTCCCTTCTCTCCCCTCTCTCCCCTCCCTCCCCCCCTTCTTCTCCTCCTCCCCCCCCCTTCTCCTCTCCCCCCCCCTTCTCCTCCCCCCCCCTTCTCCTCCCCCCCCTTCTCCTCCCCCTTCTCCTCCCCCCCCTCTCTTCCCCCCCCCTTCTCCTTCTTCTCTCCCCTCCTCCTTCTCCTTCTCTCACCCCCCTCCTTCTCCTTCTCGACACTCCTCCTTCCCCCCTCCTCCTCTCTCCCCCCTCCTTCTCCTTCTTCTCTCCCCCCTCCTTCTCCTTCTCTACACTCCTCCTTCCCCTTCTCTCCCCCCCCCTCCTTCCCCTTCTCTCCCCCCCCTCCTTCCCCTTCTCTCCCCCCCTCCTTCCCCTTCTCCCCTACTCCCTTCTCCCCCCTCCCTTCTCCCCCCTCCCTTCTCCCCCCTCCCTTCTCCCCCCTCCCTTCTCCCCCCTCCCTTCTCCCCCCCTCCCTTCTCCCCCCCTCCCTTCTCCCCCCTCCCTTCTCCCCCCTCCCTTCTCCCCCCTCCCTTCTCCCCCCTTCCCTTCTCCCCCCCCTCCCTTCTCCCCCCTCCCTTCTCCCTCCCTCCCTTCTCCCCCCCCTCCCTTCTCCCTCCCTTCTCCTCCTCTCTCCTTTCCCCTTCTCCTCCCTCCCTTCCCCCTCCCCCTCCCTCCCTCCCTTCTCCTCCCCCTCCCTCCCTTCTCCTCCCCCTCCCTCCTTCTCCTCCCCTCCCTCCCTTCTCCTCCCCCTCCCTCCCTTCTCCTCCCCCTCCCTCCCTTCTCCTCCCCCTCCCTCCCTTCTCCTCCCCTCCCTCCCTTCTCCTCCCCCTCCCTCCCTTCTCCTCCCCCTCCCTTCTCCTCTTCCCTCCCTTCTCCTCTTCCCTCCCTCCCTTCTCCCTCCCTCCCTTCTCCTCCCCCTCCCTCCCTTCTCCTCCCCCTCCCTCCCTTCTCCTCCCCCTCCCTCCCTTCTCCTCCCCTCCCTCCCTTCCTCCCCCTCCCTTCTCCTCTTCCCTCCCTTCTCCCTCTTCCCTCCCTCCTTCTTCCCTCCCTCCCTTCTCCCTCCCTCCCTCCCTTCTCCCTCCCTCCCTCCCTCCCTTCTCCTCCCTCCCTTCTCCCTCCCTCCCTTCTCCCTCCCTCCCTTCTCCCTCCCTCCCTTCTCCCCCCCCTCCCTTCTCCCCCCCCCTCCCTTCTCCCCCCCCTCCCTTCTCCCTCCTTCTCCTCCTCCTCCTTTCCCCCCTTCTCCTCCCTCCCTCCCTTCTCTCCTCCCCCTCCCTCCCTTCTCCTCCCCCTCCCTCCCTTCTCCTCCCCCTCCCTCCCTTCTCCTCCCCCTCCCTCCCTTCTCCTCCCCCTCCCTCCCTTCTCCTCCCCCTCCCTCCCTTCTCCTCCCCCTCCCTCCCTTCTCCTCCCCCTCCCTCCCTTCTCCTCCCCCTCCCTCCCTTCTCCTCCCCTCCCTCCCTTCTCCTCCCCTCCCTCCCTTCTCCTCCCCTCCCTCCCTTCCTCCCCCTCCCTCCCTTCTCCTCCCCCTCCCTCCCTTCTCCTCCCCTCCCTCCCTTCTCCCCCCCCTCCCTTCTCCTCCTCCTCCTCCCTCCCTTCTCCTCCTCTTCCCTCCCTTCTCCTCTTCCCTCCCTTCTCCTCCTCCCTCCCTCCCCTCCCTCCTCCTCCCTCTCCCTCCCTCCCTCCCTGCTCCCTCCCTCCCTTCTCCCTCCCTCCCTCCTCCCTCCCTTCTCCCTCCCTCCCTTCTCCCTCCCTCCCTTCTCCCTCCCTCCCTTCTCCCTCCCTCCCTTCTCCCTTCTCCCTTCTCCCTTCTCCCTCCCTCCCTTCTCCCTCCCTCCCTTCTCCCTCCCTCCCTTCTCCCTCCCTCCCTTCTCCCTCCCTTCTCTCCCTCTCCCTCCCTCCCTCCCTCCCTTCTCCCTTCTCCCTCCCTCCCTTCTCTTCCCTCCCTCCCACCCTTCTCTTCCCTCCCTCCCACCCTTCTCTTCCTCCCACCCTTCTCTTCCCTCCCACCCTTCTCTTCCCTCCCACCCTTCTCTTCCCTCCCACCCTTCTCTTCCCTCCCACCCTTCTCTTCCCTCCCACCCTTCTCTTCCCTCCCACCCTTCTCTTCCCTCCCACCCTTCTCTTCCCTCCTCCCTCCCTTCTCCTCCCCTCCTCCCTCCCTTCTCCTCCCCTCCTCCCTCCCTTCTCCTCCCTCCCTTCTCCTCCCTCCCCTTCTCCTCCTCCCTCCTTCCTTCTCCCTCCATCCCTCCCTTCTCCCTCCATCCCTCCCTTCTCCCTCCATCCCTTCTCCCTTTTCCCTCCCTCCCTCCCTTCTCCTCCTCCCTCCCTCCTCCCCCTCCCTCCCTCCTCCCCCTCCCTCCCTTCTCCTCCTCCCTTCTCCTCCCCCTCCCTCCCTTCTCCTCCCCCTCCCTCCCTTCTCTCCTCTCCCTTCTCCTCCTCTCTCCCTCCCTTCTCCTCCTCCCTTCTCCTCCTCTCTCCCTCCCTTCCTCCTCCTCTCTCCCTCCCTTCTCCTCCTCTCTCCCTCCCCCTCCCTTCTCCTCCTCTCTCCTCCTTCTCCCCCTCCCTCCTCTTCTCCCCCTCCCTCCCTCCCTTCTCCTCCTCCCTCCCTCCCTTCTCCTCCTCCCTCCCTCCTCCTCCTCCCTCCCTCCCTTCTCCTCCTCCCTCCCTCCCTTCTCCCCCTCCCTCCCTCCCTTCTCCCCCTCCCTCCCTCCCTTATCCCCCTCCCTCCCTCCCTTATCCCCCTCCCTCCCTCCCTTATCCCCCTCCCTCCCTCCCTCCCTTATCCTCCTCCCTCCCTTATCCTCCTCCCTCCCTTATCCTCCTCCCTCCTTATCCTCCTCCCTCCCTTATCCTCCTCCCCTCCTCCCTCCCTTCTCCTCCCTCCCTTCTCCTCCTCCCTCCTTCCCTTCTCCCTCCATCCCTCCCTTCTCCCTCCATCCCTCCCTTCTCCCTCCATCCCTCCCTTCTCCCTCCATCCCTTCTCCCTCCCCCCTCCCTTCTCCTTCCTCCCTCCCTCCTCCCCCTCCCTCCCTCCTCCCCCTCCCTCCCTTCTCCTCCTCCCTCCCTTCTCCTCCTCCTTCTCCTCCTCTCCTCCCTCCCTTCTCTCCTCCTCCCTTCTCCTCCTCTCGTCCCTCCCTTCTCCTCCTCTCTCCCTCCCTTCTCC